>NW_027555514.1:52114821-52239821 GCF_003287225.1 Phascolarctos cinereus | reverse complement strand
ATCTTTGTACATGTAGGTCCTTTCCCCCTTCTTATGATCTCTTTGGGATACAGCCCTAGAAGTGGTGCTATTGCTGGGTCAAATCATATGCACAGCTCTCTGGGCACAGTTTCAAAATGATTTTCAATCAACAAGGATGAAAATAAAAAAAGTGTTTTTTAACCACCATCACTTCACTAAAATGCCAATTAATACATCAATGAGAGATGATGTTTGCCCCTCAATTCCTCAAGCAGCCCGGTACATTGGAGTTTATTTTAGGCATTATACATTAGGCATCTTAAGAGGCAATATGGAGTAGAGGATAGAGCCTGCTTCAGAGTCAAGAAGATGAGTCCATCTCCAACTTCTAACACACACTGTCTCTTTGACCATGAGCAAGGCCCTCAACCTTTAGCCTCCCAGGTGACCCTTGAAGGCAGGAGGTCTTAACTTTTTTCTGTGTCATGGACCTCTCTGGTGGTATAGTTAAGTCTATGGACCCCTTCTCAGAAGCATGTTTCCAGTCGCATTATATAAATTACCTAGCTTTACAAAAGAAATAAATTCTATTGAAATACAATTACCAAAATATTAAAGCAAGTTCACTGACTCCAGTTTAAGAACTCTTGTTCTTTGACTGAAACCTGAAGAACAGGGCTGCTTAGCATTGGTAGAGAGTTTCTTCACTGATGAAATTACAGGCTCAGACCCCCCAAAATTACATATGGTATTGTTGGTCCATACATATTTGGTGTTGGACTGTTGCTGCACAACAATGAACCGTAAGTATATCCAGAAACATCTAATATGTCAGAGGCTAAGTTGGGTTCATGTCAGAGGGCCTACAACAACAAAATTTCATATCATTGAAAGAGTGATGAAATAAAAGCCACACTCTAAGGTCAGTGAATCATTTTTTTCTAAATTTCTCCAATGATTACAGACTGAATTTTCTTTGGATTTGGGTCAACTTCCTTCAGTCTTCCTTTATTTTAGCATCCCAAGGTTACACCTAGGGAATATGGAACTCAGGGCTAATCACACATGGTATGTTTCTCCCTCACCTTTAAAACATTTTCCTCTAGTCATAATGAATATCAAGAACAGTCATCTGTTGGGGATAATAATTCGCCAAAGGACAGCAATGAACTGAGAACATCATAGTGCGTGCAAAGAAACTATGCTTCTCTAGTCAGACTACCTGGGGCTCAAATGCTGCCTCTGACACTTGCTCCCCTCCCTACGGCATCTTTAGCAAGTCACCTGACCTCTCTAAGACCCAGTTTCTTCATCTGCAAAATGAAGAAATGGCCTCTGAGGTCCCTCCCAGCTCTAAATTTATGGTTCCGAAACCTCAAAGGCAGTTTTACTAGCTTTTCTCTGGCAGCAGTGGGAAACTGGTGGGATTCCTTATATTTCAAAAGAACTGTGATTTCCATGGACACACACAAACACAAAACACACACACACACACACACACCCTTTCCACTGATCTAGACTGAAATCCCTCCTTGTCTCAGTAGCCAGGCTTAATGAGATTCTATGCCAGAGGTGGATTTCTGCAAATGAGAGTCTGTACACTTAACTCTCTAGGTCCTTAGAAGGAGAATACACAATTGTTTCTGTACACAAGGACTTTCTAGCTTGGCAGGGCCTCCCAAAGCCTACCTTACATAGGTGTGGCCTTACTGTAGGGCTGACTGGCAGAGGATTTTAGTGGAGAATAGGCTAGTTACCTAAATCAGCTTCAGGCTTCTTAATTTTTTAAGCACCAGTAGAGGGAACTTCCCTCCCCATATCTACTGTCCTACCAGCAGTACTACAGACCCTGTCTTCCCACTCCACCCCGACTCCATCCCCTAGCTCAATGCCAAAAGTACAATTCTCCATGTTAATAGTCTATCATTAGGATTTTAAAGTAACAACAACTACAAATTTATAACATAATTTACAATCACAAAGATATACATAGCTTCATTTGACTAACTATCAAGGAGACACCTCTGCTACTTCCCACCTATTTCTAATGGTAGCGCTAAAGCCCGATGAACAGACAAGTCAGGGGGCTGTTGGTTTATTAAGTATGGCAGGTGTGTTTTATCTATGGGTGAAAAATATTTCTGCAAAGCTTTACAGGTTGAATCTCTCCCAAACACTAGAGATCTAATATCTATATACTTTGTATTTATTGGTGTACATGTTATATCACTCCAATAAAACATAAGCTCCTTGAAAAAAATTTTTTTTTTCAAATTTAAAAAAAAAAGTCACAGGTTTTACATACCTTTGCCAAGAGGGCAGCTGACGCGCCCAGGACAGGACTAATGGCCAGAATCACAAGTGTTAGCTTCCAGCCTCTTGAAAATCCAACTATAAAACCTGTGAGGAATGTTGCTACTGCTTGAAAGAATAATCCAATTTTGTCTCCAATTCCATCGTTAATTTTGGAGACATCACTAAAAGAAGAATATAAATACTACTGTCAAAAATCATAAGTATTTAAATCATTTCTATTAGGTTTAAGATTATTTCTGATACTGTAAAATTCAATGCTCCTTTTAATTTTCGTTCTAACAAGTGAATACTTACTACACAGAGCTATGGCTCACGGTGTGAATATGTATATGTGGCCCAAAACAACTGAGAAAGGACCTTTCAAATAACTCAGGAGGTCTCCATCCCAGGGAGAAAAGTTAAGAAGCAAACCACCCGCATTCACATTTTTTTTTATCATTATTGATAGGTCTAACAATGCAAACCATCATGTTAAAAAGCATACACCAAATGTGAGTTGTCAATGCAATGAGTATAGCATCAACTGTGTACACTCCATAATGTCATTCAACAATCACTATTAAGCACTTCCAAGTATAAGCTTCACTTCATGATATAAAAAGAAATGGAACACAGTTCCTGTCCTTAGGGCACTTACAATCTAGCAATTATTTCCTTCAGAGTTAGTCAGATCTCTTAAAAATAAGAGGAAATTTTAAAGTCATCGAACAGAAAGAATCATCTTGTAAGTTAAATATCCAATAATATACTTACTCAGACAGTCGAGTGTTCAGTTCCCCAACATCATGGACATCAAACCACCCAATTTCCTGGCGCATTATTGAATGGAAAAAATTTTGTCTAATTTTCTTAACTTGTCGTCCAGCAGCTAAGGTCCAACCTGCAACTTGCACGTAGGAAGCAACGAGCACCCCAAAACCCAGTCCGGTATAATACAAGGCATACCTGGAAAACACCAAAAAGCACTGCAAATGTTTCCTTCAGTTAAACAAGTCTTTTAGAGGCAACTTAACTTTTCCTACTCTCTCTCAATTTTCCTAATCTGACCATCTTTAAGAAGCAGAATGGGTTCTAAGCTGAGATAACTGTTGGCATCACTTGTTAGCTGTTACTCAGCTATAGAATAACAGCTCTCCTACCCTATTCTTGCTTAATTACATCCCCAAATACAGGAAGACTTCTAGAAAAAAGGGTTTGCTCTGGGTCAGTACAATTGACTATTTTATTCCTCAAAAGGGTTTATTTCAATTCTTAAACCTAAATTCCATAATAATAACTGACAAACTAGATAATTATCTTCTAACATCAACCACCAGCAATCCAGAGAAGCCAAACATTCTCTGGAGCAGATCTTTAGTATTTAAACACACACACACACACACACACACACACACACACACACCCCATGAGGGCTTTATCAACAATTCCTTTTAAAGGTGAAATGTCAGAACACCCAAATTAAGTAGAATTGTATTATAACTGAAGTTCACAATTTTTGACATTTCAGTATTCAGATATATGTGTGCGTGTGTGTGTACATGAGATACTTTATCATAATCAGGCATCTTGGCCCACAGCCTTTCCCTAGAGATTCTGAGGTAAATGCAACAGATAATTTTGATCAGGGTAATAAACCCTTGGTTAATGGATTACTCACTGGTGAATTATTACCCCAGTGTTGATAATCTATAGTAGAAGAGAGCTAAATAGATATTCCAAAGTGAGAAAAATACCAGTATTGCTCTCAAGTCTAAAGCAATCCATGGTCCATAATCCCATATATGTGTTACTAGCTGTTGTTTTTTAAAAACAAACGAGAATTAAAATAAATTCAAACAGTCATTAGATGATTTCCATTTCAGGTGAAATACAAAAAAACAAAAAATAAAGTTCAGATGTACATTGAAATTTCTGGTTTCCCCAAAAGGCTCAAATGCCTTTCCAATCTATCCTGCAACAGGTCTTACCTTTTGGACACCCTATCTTTTTTTCATCTACTCTCTCATTTATTTTACGTATCTTAATACCTTCATTACAGTACTAAAGTTAAATCTCTCTTAAATTTCTTAAATCATCAACCAAAAGGAAAACCAGGAACATGGAAGGAGGAAAAAGGTAGGGATAGGGAGGAAAGTTATTACTGGGAAGTTGGCTATGGCTAAACAAAAATGATCATTTTACTTCCAGATAGCATCATCGTCATCATATGAGTATGATGGAAAAAAACCTGAGAGGCATACTAAAACTCTTGGCTTCAAAAATATATAAGAATTAAATGGTTGATAAAAATGTTTTTTAAAAAACAGTATTAAGACTTTATTGTTGTTATCAATAATTTTGAGACTGGGTCTCTGTCTCACTCAGGCTAAAGTACAGTGGCCATTGATAGGTCCAATTCCACTGATAATCAGTACTGGAAGTTTGCCCACTCTGCTTCCTAACTGAGCTGGTTCAGCCCTCCTTAAGGAAGATGAATGTCCCTTTGCTCTTGGAGGCTCATTATATTAGTGCCGGACTCAGTGCAATGCTCAATCTGCATTAGTCTTCAGAACTCCTGGTGCTCACACAATCCACCAGCCTTAGCCTTCCTTTGTAGCAGGAATCACAGGCATGTACCACCACGTCTGGCAAGAGGCTATGATTTTTAAAGCTATTCAACTTCTATCATCTACATTCTACTAGGGATAAACTAATACCCTGGCTATTAAGCAAGGAAAATTTACCAAAACCTTAAATGAACCTTATTTTGTAAACAAAGTTTCTTCTATTTTACATGAACAATATGACTACTACTAATTTCCATTCTCTATTAGCATAGCACAAACTGAAGGCATAATAACATTATCAGAACAAGTATGATAAAAACTTATCTGATACAACTAAGAAATATAGCTAATTACGTGGTCATTTCCGCCTCCAGGTTTTCGAAGACATTTTCACCTCCACAAAAAAAAAAAAGAAAGAGAAATATTTAGGTTAGATTTAAAAGACACACAGAACCCTGTTTAGCCTTATATATGACATTTTAAAAAATATATAGTTATTTAATATCCCTATATTTCCACAAGTCAAAACCATGCCTACTCTACTTTAAAACTTCAGTGTTAGGAGCACAAAATTGGCATAGTCTTTGTTGTATGTATTATCCACATTATATGCATAAATTACAACATGATGAAGGATAGATAATATAATTCTTCTGTTCTGAAAGGGAATAAGACTCATGTCTGTATAAATAAGTTATACCAACATATTAAAACATCAAATGCATATCTGGCATTTATGAGACTGTAAGCTTCAGATCATTACTTAACATTACATATAAATTGATTTTTTTAAACCACAATACATTTTGGATTGGATTTTTGGTTTTTTCTTTTCAGTAGGACATGTGACATTGATGGTATAGGTGAGGAACTCCCATTGTGGATAATTAACTTTTTTGCCACTTCAAGTCTTAGAGTTGTGTGGGTCACAGAGAGGTTAACTGCATTCACTTATCCAATTTTACTACATAAAACCTCTGAGGGCTACCTATGAACAGGGTGTAAAAGAAAGAGCAGGGTCAAAAGATCTAGGTTCAAGCCCCGTCTCAGACACTTACTGGGTAAAGGTATTGGACAACACACAACCCCTCTGTGCTTCAGTTTCCTTATCTATAAAACAAGATAATCCTTGAACCATCTAGAGCTCACATGGTTGTTAAGAAGCAATACACATGCTTGTAACTAACTACATAAATGTGAGTTCTAACAACCCATAAAGGAAAGGATATTTGTGAAGCTGTAGAAATAACTTTTTAACTCTGAACTTCAGAAAAAACTTTGAACTTTGAACCCTTACAAGAACAGTGTTGGGGGCACTCACTTAGAGAAGAGGACAAAAGATAATGGAAAGGGGGTTAAGAAAATTATTGTGGCTTTACTTTTGTTGTTCAGCTGTTTTTCAATTGTGTCAGACTCTTCATGACCCCCTTGGGGTTTTCTTGGCAAAGATACTGGAGTGGTTTGCCATTGCTTTCTCCAGCTCATTTAACAGATAAGGAAACTGAGGTAAGCAGGGATAAGTGACTCACCCAGGGTCACACAGCCAGTAAGTGTCTGAAGTCACGTTTGAACACAGACCTTCCTGACTCCAAGCCTGGCACTCTCTCCACTGAACCACCTAGCTGCCCCTAGCAGTTTGAGGTCCTACTAAAATCTCTAGGCTGTATATGAGTCAAGGGCTGAAATAAAGTCTCTTGATTGGCAGGAGTCTCTTCTAGTTGCTTCTGTATGTTATCTCCATCTGAATAAAAGTAGGAATTTCTAGTTCTCTGACAGAGGTAATAGTTACTGGTAAAGTAGAGGATCAAGGACACCTCCAAGACATTTTCACCTAGCCTTTACCTTTAATATCATAACTTTATAACCATCAGGATCAGGATTTTTCCCCTTCCTTCATTTCATGACAGGCACCAAAGCAAAAGACTTTTATTCCTGCTATCTAACTTGCCAAGACATATATACATAGATACATACAGATGTGTATACACATAAATATACACATATGTGTGTACATACATACATACATACATAAATATACACACACATATACATATGCTCTCTGGAATGCTTGCTCCAAAATGAACAAACTTACTTTAATTTTTTTACATTTAATTTTAATTTTCATCAGTTACATGTAAGCAAAAATTTTAAACTTTCATTTAAAAACAATTTTTAAGTTCCAAATTATCTCCTCTCTCCTTCCTCTGCCCCCTCTTTGAGAAGGCAAACAATTTGATCACACACATGCAGCCATGCAAAACATTTCCGTATTAGCTACGTTAAACTTGCTTTTAACCTTAAACCTTTTCCACTTTCATTTCCTCCATCACTGAGTCCTGGCTCTCTCTTGGTGACACCATATCCCTGGCTACACTTTCCATGTTCATTCATCAGCTCCCCAACCCTTGCACACACAGGTAGCGGGACGGGGTCAGAATACTCTTTGCTGCCCCTCCATTGCCATTCCCAGACAATCTTCCCACGATCTTTCAGCAATCTCTCCTCCTTTGAGGTCCAACTATTCAAACTTATTATCTACCTCAGGTCCTGGTGACCATTATCTATTGATTCCCCAGGGTAGTTTTCTTTTTAATCATTGAGTTCCATGTCTGGATCATTCTCTCTCTATCCTAACTCCCTTCCTCATTCTAGGGGACTTCAGCATACTTACTGATGTCTCCTAAATACCCCAATCTTCCAGTTCCTCAGTCTATTCAGATCTCATGACCTGCTCCTCCACACCACCTCAGATGCACACAGAGATGGTTATCACTTTGGTTTTGCCATCAGAGTTCCACTACCATGTTCATGAGCTCTGAAATTCCTTTAATTTATGATAAATCTTTATCACCCCATCTTTTTCTTTCCCTTACAACACCTAATCCTGTTCTTCTTCTTTCTCACCTTGCCTTCAAGCCCCTCCACCCCTTAGTTATTTCCCAGACAGTAACACTCGATGATTTGGTCATACGTTCCTTCTCTAACTCAACCCCATAGTAAGTTAGCTGAATAATAAACTATCTTCGACGTTCAAATATGCTGCCCCTTTTGCTACTGTCTGCCAATCACTCCTCAACAAACCTCAACCTTGGATTACTGCTCAACAGAGTCTGAGAAAATGACTGAATTTCAATGACAGGGTACATGACATATTTATGTTCCACAATCTCAATTGGACCTTCCCTGCAGCAAGACAAACCTTATAAATCTCCCTAATTAACTTGCTGTTCCACTCACCATAGCAACCTTTCCATTCTTATTCCTTCTTGAGCTCTGCACTCTCTCTGTGACCATTCACTTCCTCTTCTCCCATCCTCATCTTAAATCACATTCCTCCAATTCTTCTTTCACCTCTGTCTCAAATGAATACCTACTTCTCCTTGAGACAAGGTCAGCTCTTCAACAATACTCTTCATCCCAACCCTTTCCATCTTTTCCACTGCATTACTTCTTCTATCATCCACATGAACTCTCTAATCTTCAATCTCTCTCTCTCTTTTACTTTCTCTCTCCTCTTCCCCTCTTTTTCTCTCCCCTCCCTCCCTCACTTATATTGTTCCACCTATCCTTAAAAACCCCTCACTTGCTCTAACCATCTCTTCTAGCTACCATCCTTTTTTTCTCTCTTCCCCTTCTTGGACAAACTCCTTAAAAGACCATCTATGTTGGAGCTTCTACTTCCTCTTCTCTCACTCTCTTCTAAACCCTCCACCATCTGCTTCTGACATCATCATTCAATTGAAACCACTCTCTCACAAGTTACCAATGATCTTTAAATTGCCCAGTCTAATATCCTTTTCTCAATCTTTAGCCTTCTTGGTCTCCTTGAAGTTTCTTTTTTCATACTACTGATTATCCTCTCATCCTGGACAGTCTGTCCTTTTTGTTTTCCTAACACAGCTATCTCTTGCTTCTCCTCCCACCTGCCTGACCGCTTCTCAGTCTCATTCTTCATCCAGATCATACCCATTAATCATGGGTGTCCCCTCGATGTCTGTCCCAGGTGCTCTTTTCTCCTCCCTCTGTACTATCTCATTTGGTGATCTCATGAATTCCGATGGGCTGGACTGTCATCTCATGCAAGTCCCTAGATTCTGGCCTGAGTCCCAGTCTCACATTAGCAACTGCCTTTTAGATTATTTCAAAATGGATGCTCTCTAGGTATTTAAAATCCATCCTGTCCAAAATAAACTTCTCATCATCCTCTTTCAAACCCTCCCCTCTTCCCAATTTTCCCATTACTACTGAGGTCACCACCAGTTGCCTTGTTACCCAGGCTTACAACCTCCATGCCATTTTTGACTTCTCACTCACACTCATCCCATGTATCCAATGTGCTGGATACCTTCACAATATCTCTTGTATATGTTCTCCTTTCTCCACATGAACAGTTGCCGTCCTGGTGGAGGCCCTCAACACTTTATGCTTGGGCTATTACTATAGTCCTCTGGTTGGCCTGCCTACCCCAAGTCTCTTCCCATTCTAATCCATCCTCCCCACTTGACTGACAAAGTGATCTCCTTAAAGTACAGTTCTGATCATGTCATCTACCTACTCAAGCTCTAGAGGCTCCTCCTTACCTCTGGGATCCAACAGAGAGTCATCCTGTTGGCATTTAAAGGCCTCCAGAGCTCAGCCCCTTCCTGCTTCTCCACTCCTCTATGTACTCTGTGACCTGGCTCCACTGGGCCACTCACTATTTCTCACATAAGACACTCCATCTCCTGACTCCATGCCTTTTCACTGGTTGTCCCACATGCCTGGAATTCTTTTCTTCCTCATCTGTGCTACCCAGTTTTCTTGGCTTCCTTCAAGACTCAGCTCAAACTCCACCTTCCTGAAAGGTCTTTCCTGCCTGTCATTCCTCGCCCCTACCCCTCTGCTCCACTAAGAGTGACTTGCCTTTGAAATTAACTTTCATTTATCATCCACACACACACACACACACACACACACACACACACACACACACACACACGTATATGTTTAATGTGATTCCTTGGAGGGCAGAGACTCTATTTTTGCTTTTCTTTATACCCCAGCACTTAGCCCTGCCTGACACATAGTAAGTGCTTAAAATGCCTGTTGGCTGACTGACACTTTGATCCTTTAGGGGGAGGGTGAATCATGCTTGGACTACTGTAATAGTTGGAGAAAGGTGGACATCACCTCTTCAGCATCACTGTTCTCTGTCAGGTGATTGTTACCTTCTAGTATTGGGGCAGAGGTCCTGACCAAGGGAATTCTGGCACCCTCAAATTAGGCTCTATTTCCTACAATTTCAGTCTCTCACTATCATCTTTCCAAATCACCAAGTCTCAAATTTCTCAGCGTTATCTGTGATTCACTACTTTACTCCTATATCCATTCTGTCCCCACAACCTATTTACTTTTTTAAAAAATTCATTCATCTGTTTTACTTTCCTCCCCTGTGTGACCTCCTGGGCAAGTCACTAAATACCTATGTGCCTCAGGCAATCCATGGGCCTTATCTACTAAATTACAGCTAGGGTTCAGTGTGCACTAATATAGAGAGCCTGAACCACTTAAATTAACTTAATCCCAGATTTTTAATACACTCACATATATTTCTCCCTCTTTCCATTTCTACCTCCCCTCCATCCCCCTCCCACTCCCACCTCCCACCAGTCCCTCTTTACCTCACAACTAGGTTAACAATGTCCTGGATGAAATCTTCCATTCTCACACTAATCTATCCTGAATTCAACATCCTAAATTCATCCTGTTAACAAACTAATTTTGAAACACAACTTTCATTATGTTATCTCCCTTGTTAAAAAAAAAACACCTTTCAACAATTCCCTCTTGCTCTATTAAATCTAAGCTCCTTATAACCCATCTTTCAAAACCCTCCATAATCTGACCCACTCTGCTCATAGAATCTTATTTCTCCTTGCTCCCCTTTCATGCACCTTTCACACTAATAACACTGATTTCCCTCTTTTCCACAAATATATCACGCTCATTCCTGCCCTCACGTTCCTCATCCTGCCTGGACTGCCTTCTTCCCAATTCTTTTCCAGGCTAAGTACTGCCTAGCTCTTCTTACTTCTTCCATTAAACAGTTAATAAGCTCTAACTTTTCCTACAATATTGATGAACTGTATTACACACTTTCTTATTTAATGATACACTTTCTTCCATTACTTGTATAGTGTTAGAGTTCTGTCTAGAAGTAGAAGGAATTTTAGAAACCATCCAGTCCAATCCCCCTCATTTTAAAGATGAGTAAACTGAAGCCCAGGAAGGCTAAGTAACTTGTGTCTCTTTCTCTCAGGTAGGTTTTAAGTTCCCCAAGTAGAAGACTCACATCTTCTAATTCAGCCTTCATGGCTCAATTAACACTTGGCTGTTTTATTCAGAAACTAGGTGGTACAAGGGATAAAATACTAGATATGCAGTCATGAAGACTAGTCTCAGGCACTTAGTAGTTGTGTGACCATGGGCAATTCAACTTCTGTCTCCCTCAGTTTCTTTAACCATAAAATTGGTATAATAATTGCACCTACCTCCCACAGTTGTTACGATGATAAAATGAAATAATATTTACAAAGTGCTCTGCAAATCTTAAAGCACTTCATAAATGCTATTTTTATTATATTTCAATGAAAACAATAATAATACTGCCAACTCAAGGTGATGGGACACTTACTTGAACCACTCATGTTTAAAGCGGTTAGATTTGCGTTTCCCATATTTGCAAAGCTGTCCGTCATGTCCCCAAAAATCAGCATCATGAGAGGGAGTCCTGCTCCATGTACAAGGGCTGCAACTGTTCCCAGCACCATGTATAACTTATCCAGCCAATCTGAATATCGAAACTGGAAGAGGGGAACATATAAAATAGGAAAATTAATTAGCATAGTCCTCCACTGAGTTCTAAAACTGTCCTTCAAGTTCAATTTACTTGCTCATCTTTTCTTAATTATACTATGTTATGAAAATGCTTGTTTTATTACATAAATTAAAAATAAAATAAATTTTAAAAAGTCTAATTTACTTGCTCGTCTTTTCTCATAGGGCTCAAATGGAACAGTGCGTAGAAAGAGAGAAACAGGATTTAAAATCATCATATCAGCAGTATGTCTCATAGACCTTATGAGCTAGATTCAAAGCTCTTTTTTTGAAGAAGTATTCCTTAAAAAGTACGAACATTGTTCTATTCATTTATTTTGAATGTTCAAAGAGGGAAAAAATGGTTTAGTCCCTCTAAAAAAGATGTAATTTATTCTAGGCATCTGACTTAAGTTATAAAATGGCAGAGCTCATTAAAGAAATCTTTTTAATATTAGACTTTGATTTTAAAATGAAATGGAGTAAATTAAAATATAGTTGTTAGAATGACTTTTTCCATATCAAAAAGAGAGGCATATACTATGTATACATCATTTATGTATCTACAATCTCTCCTTATTACAGAAGAGCTACATAGAAGAAAGAAAGGAAACAGTGAAAGATGGGATTATGAGCTAAGTAGGAAGGTTTAGGAAGCAATTTACATCTTTTCTTAGATACATCTTAAGTAGTTAAAAAGATCAAAGGTAGAGAAAGACCAGCAGAGCAGATTGCTGGGGAGCTACGGTGAATTCTGAAGCTTTATGATACCCTAATCAGGCAGTTGCTAGGCTTTGATACAGATAGCAGCAAGTTGCCAGGATGAAGAGAGATCTCAAAGGTCTATTTAAAGAGCAACTACATGACTTAGTAAGACAAAGTGGTTATTAGGAAGTCAGGATTCAAGGAAGGGTACCAAGTAGCCAAAAGCCCAGGGACAAAATTTAGGCAACCAATATAAGGTATTACTGTACACAAAACCGGTAGCAACTCATGGTGTTCCTTATTATGTGTTTCCTGGTATGGTATGAATCACCTGACAAACTGAATTAGCCGGGGGGGGGGGGGGGCGCACTTGACTAAAGTGTGGAAAAAGAAGGGAGAAGCCGGGGACATTTCTTAAAGCAGGATGAGTTAAACAGTTTTTTTGTTTGTTTGTGTTTTTTTGGAGGGAGGTAAGGATAGTTGGAATTAATTGTGAGAAGGGTACTTAAAGTATAACTAGGCATCTTTTGTAATTTTTAAAGTTTTACTTATTAACCTACCTCAAAATAATATTTAAAGTTATGTAACTTTATCAATTTCTTTATTTGTAAAATAAACAATTGTAACAATTGCACCTACCTCCCAAGGTTGTTATGAGGATAAGATGAAATAATACCTGTAATACACTATATAAATTCTATTATTTTATATTTCAATTAAAACAATAATAATAATTCTTTGATGGGAAGCTATTTGAATTTCATGTACAGGGTACTGAAGAAAGTATCTTCATAAGAGCAAGCCTCAAAAACCCAAATCTATGAAAAGTCTAAAAAACATGGCACTCCAGGGGCTCATCTGACACTGTTCTTACTTAGATGCTGTTTAAACTAAAAATAAATCATTATTTCATTTCATAGATACATTTTACCAGTCACAAGCTTTATCTTCATCCCTTTGTCTTTTCGTTGGTCTACACATATCAAAGGAGGATTCAGATGGCAAAGCTCTGGGCAGTGATAGCCAGTCAATAAACAGTAGGCTGATTGAAGAGCTACACACTTATTTTTGCATTTTCTGCCTTTAATAAGGTATTGTCAAATGGAAAATACAAACTTTGACTCTTAAATAAATATTTGATCTACCACCACTGAGAGTAGAGAAATGAAAAAGAAATCATTTCCTCCTTTTACTTCTCTTGACTTAGATGCCAAGTCAAGTCAATGAATCATCAGATACATGCTGCATGGCTACTCTGTGCCAGGCACCATGCTAAGCATTGTCTCTCCTGTGGTGTGACATAAATTACTGATGGGGAAAAGAAGCAATACTCCAGTCAAACTCTATCTCTTCTCAGAAGAAGATTAAATTCTGTGCACCAAATGGCTAAAAATAAGGCATGATCAAGTTCTCTGAATTAATAAGGACCATATGCTTTATGTTAATTGCATCAAAACCTCAGAACATTCAGAGCATAGGATTAGGCCTAAAACCACTTGAGTTGGCCTAATCAGCCGTACTCAAGGGAAACAAAAAAAAAAATGAAGAATACCAATTGTTCATCCTACAATATCTACAGTTACATAGTTTTGTTGTCTAGTGGTGTGCAACACTTCGTGACCCTATATGGGGTTTTCTTGGCAAAGATACTTAAATATTTTGCCATTTACTTCTTCTGTAGATTAAGGTATAAAACAGAGTTGTTAAGTGACTTGCTCAGGGTCACACAGCTAGTCAGTATCTGAGGTTACATCTGAACTCAGATCTCCCTGATTCCAGGCCCAGCACTCTATCCACTGAGCCACCTAGCTACCCCAGACAGCTGCACATACAGACAATCTATAATACTTAGCCATCACTGCAAGTGAGGTTAGGCCCAGAATTGTACAGGAGGATGAAAGGGTACTGCCTTTGGGAAACTGCAAAGACTGTTTTTTAACATAAAATTTCTTCCCGAACCAAAGCCTCGTTTTTCAAATACCATTTTTCTTTATCATTTAGTCATTTCAGTTGTGTATGATACTTTATGACCCCATTTAGGAGTGGTTTGTCACTACCTTCCCTGGTTCATTTTACAGATGAGGAAACTGAGGCAAGCAGGTATAACTGACTTGCCCAGGATCGCATAGCTAGTAAGTGTCTGAGGCCAGATTTTAATTCAGCAAGAGGAATCTTCCTGACTCCAGGCCCAGCTCTCTAGCCACTGAGCCACCTAGCTACCCCTATTAGCGGCAGAACTATGATTCTACCGGTGTTTCAGTAGGGCTGCGAGCCATGAAGTACTACATTCTCCAGAAAAAGACAGTCAGTATTAGCCAGAGGGGGACAGAGAGCTGCGTGTTGGGCATGAGTAGGCTGTGACAAAACAGATGAAAAGAATCACAAAGAAGAACCAGAGTGAAATATGTTATCAGAGAGGTTCACAAGCAAAGAAAAGAATACGGGCTGATCACATGGTGAGAAGTGCAGATAACTGAGAGGTGGGTTCCACAGACCACAGTGAGGCACGCTTAGTACCGTGGGTGGGCTGTTCGTTCAAGACGTGGACAAGAATCACACAAGATGAATAAATATTGATGGATCAACATCTAGATCCGGAAGGCGCATTACAGGCCATTTAGCCTAACCCTGGTTTCACAGATGAGGAAATGAAGGTCCAAAAGACTAAAGGACTTGCCACACTCATATAAGTAGTGATGAGGGCATGGTTTGAACTCAGGCCCTTTGACCTCAAAGCCACGCTCTTTCCACTGTACCATGCTGCCTCTGTGTGGTAAGATTTGCATCACCCACATCAATGAGATAACAGATCCACGTGGGCACTGAGTATCAATAAGACTGTATTATCTTTCTTCAATTAGAGTAATTAATTCAATTAGAATAGCCCTAAGAGTGTGTTTAAAGATCTTCTGAAGGCCTGGAAGCCCTTGATGAAGTGGGATTATACCTAATGACAATCATTTCACATATGCCCTGAGTATTCAATAAAAACACGTTCATCATTATTATTATGATGGAAGAAGATAGGATGTCAATACAGCCATTTTAAAGTATATACGATGTCAGGCATAGAAAGTCTGCATAAAGCATGAGAAGTAGGTAGATAATGATTTAGGGGGAAAAAAACCCCAACATATTACTTTCTATGAGGTAGCTAGATGGCACTATGGATAGACAGTTGACCTGGAATCAGGAAAACCTAAGTTCAAATCTGGTTTTAGATATCTACTTAATCATGTAACCCTGTTTAACTTCTGTATGCCTCAGTTTCCTCACCTGTAAAATGAGGGCAATATAGCACCTAACTCTCAGGACTGTAGTGAGGATTAATGAAATACTTGTAAAGCAATACACAAACCTTAAAACATTATATAAAAACTAGTTGTTGTTATTATTATTATTATTAATTCCTTAAGTGTTATGGAAATCTGACACTGTAAGACTTGCAAACTGTCTAACCAAAATATATCTATTTTATGTGGTGTCTTTTTTATTTTGGAATTGTCTTTCTGAAGGGAAAACTTAAAATTCCCCCAGGACATTTCCAAGGTAGGGGGAAAATCAATTTCCTCCTTCTTTGCTAACTCACCAATAACATTTTCCAGGTAGGAAAAAAAATCCAAAAACCATGTTGGGACTTAGTTAACAAAGGTTATTTTAACCTTTCATTAAGACTATTTTTACTAATAAAAGCATTGAGGAGAATATTAGCCTTCCACTCAACAACTTCCTTAATAAGTATTTGTTTTGTGTGCAGGTTTTCACAAAGTTCTACAAGAATCATTCAGGCAAAAAGACAAGTGATAGCAATGATCCCAGGACTATTTCCTTTGCAAGTGTTTATAGTTGGTTGCCTCAAATGACCTGCATCATTCCAACTCTACGTGACCCTTGCTTTTCAATCCTTTTAAAATTTATCTGAGTTTGGCAAGTCTATTGCTACTATTTATTGGTCAAAAAATCATTCCAACTCTACGTGACCCTTGCTTTTCAATCCTTTTAAAATTTATCTGAGTTTGGCAAGTCTATTGCTACTATTTATTGGTCAAAGGACATGAACAGGCAGTTTTCATGGAAGAAATTCAAGTTATTAGTAACTACATAAAAAATGCTCTATCTAAATCACTAACAATTATGTAAGTTAAAACAACTTTGAAATCTTCTGATTGGCAAAGATGATAAAAGAGGAGAATGACGGTTGTTTGAAGGGTTGTGGGAAACTAGACACACTTGTGAATTGGTCCAACTGTTCTGAAAAGCAATTTGGAACTATGCCCCAAAGTCAGTAAGCTGTTCAGCTATATCGCTACTAGACCTGTACTCAAAAAAGTTTTTCTTAATGGAAAAGAATGTATATGTTAAAATATTTGTAGCAGCTCTTTTCATAGTACCCCCAAACTGGAAACCCAGTATACCCTTATTGGAGAATGGCTAAACAAATTATGGTTATATAAATGCAACATTATTGGGCCATAAGAAATGATAAAATGAACAGTTTCTGAAGAAGAAACTAGGAAAAGCTTTTATGAACTAATGCAGAGTGAAAATAGCAGAACCAGGAGAGTAATTTATACAATGACAATAATATTATATTATTCGAAAGATTAAAAGTCTAATCAGTCCAGTAATAAACCACAAGTCCAGAAGACTGAAGAAGAAACATGCTACCTGCCTCATGCCAGAGAGCTGATGAACTTAAAATTCAGAAAGACAAATATATTTTGGAGTATCACCTATGTGGGAATTTGTTTTGCTGAACTATGCATGTTTATCATAATAATTTCAATTTTTTTTTGTTTTTGTTTTGCTACTGTTGTTCAATCTGGGGGAAAACAGTGGAAGGAACAGATTATAAATGCATACATAAATATATTTATGTGTAAACATATATAAATAAATTGATGGATAAATTCTTACCATTTATTGCACAAATAATAATAGGTATGTATTATGTAGCTCATAAAACCCCTGAGTTTTTCCCTATTTTATTGAGTATAATATAAAAGAAGAAAATTCAGCCTCCAGATTAGAAATTAAAACTTTTAAACAGACCAATAAGTCAGAAAGGTTTCTCATATAGAGACTGAAATATAACAACCCCAAAAATACGACTTATGAATTTCAAACTGAAGCAGACAAGTGATTTTATACTGTTATCTCCTCACAAATTCTAAAGGGACAGAAATACAAAGCAGACGCTGAAGCATCAACACGTCCATCACAGGATAATGAAGATATTAATAGGGAAAAAGTCCTAACTTCCAGGGTTCAGTTAATTTGGTTATTATCTCATAACCTCCAATTACCTGTATAAACATTTAGTAAGCTGCCTCAACAAAGGACCTATATTACTTCTGAGTTCTTCATTAAAGTTGAGAGAGATGCTGCTGCTGTGAGAAGTCTTCCCTGCCTGACTGATTAGGGTCTAAGTTATGGTTCCCATTCATTCTCTAAGCCTTCAATATCCTAAATATAGCAAGAAGTAAGATAGGAAACATGCCAACAACACTCATAAAATTCCTGATCTCATCTTGAAGAGATCATCGGCTTATACATTTAAAGATGGAAAAGCTCTTATTTCATATCGCCTCACCCCCTCATTTTATAATGAGCAAACAGGCCAAGAGATGTTAAATGATTTGCCCAAGGGAACCCAGTAAATGGCAGCTAGGATTTGAACTCAGGTCCCATAACTCTAAGTTCATCACTCTTTGTACTGCATCACGCCACCTCCTAAGACAAGAGAGTTATTCTTTATTAACTCTACAAGTTCCCTGTAGCAATTGGGATAAAGAAGTTACATGGCCTTTGTAAATCCCAGATATTCTTGGCTGTTCAGCATATAACTTTATTAATGGAGAAAACAATGATAAGGTCAAAAAAGTGAATAATTATTGATTCTTCTCATTAATATGAGTAACAACAACTTGGACTCCAACCTAGCAAAGTCTCAAAGCTGTTGTACAAAAAGAAAACTCAGCCATCACTCTTCCTTTGTGAGACTTTCTTTCTTCCCTAGTCCCGTGCTTAGATAGATCCAGCTAAAGATCACAGTCCTAGAATCAGAAGAGCCAATGCAGACCACCTTGTCTTACCTCCTTATTTTACCAATGAGGAAAATGAGATTCAGAGAGATGAAGAGCCACACAGGTAGTAAGTGGCAGAGTTGAGATGACTAATGATGCACAGAATTAAGAAAGAAGGTAGAGCTAACTGAATCACAAGTAACCAAGAGGTATAGTGGTTAGACTGTTGGACTTAAGAGACATCTTAACATCTTAATTAGCACAATGCTGAATAGGGTTATGAAGATCGTGTCTCCCCCTTGCTTAATGATCTCCTGTGGCTCCCTATTACTTCCAGGACCAAATATAAAATCTTCTATTTAATGGCTCTTAAAGTTCTCCATAACCTGACCCTTTCCTACCTTTATAGTCTTGTACCTTACTCCAATCCACACACTCTATGATCCATCAACACTGGCTTCCTTGCTGCTCCTTATACAAGATAGTTCATATCCTAAACCTCTTGCAATTTCATTGGCTGTCCCCTGTACCTGGAATTCTCTCTGTCCTCATTTCTGCCTCCTGGTTTTCTTCAAATTTCAACTAAAGTCCTAACTTCTGCAAGAAGCCTCCCCTTAATTTTGGTGTTTCTCCCTGTGATTATGTCCAATTTACTCTGTTCATATATAGATGTTTGCATGGTGTCCCTCCAAGTAGACTGTGAACTCCTGAAGGTATGAACTGTTTTTGCTTTTCTTTATACCCCCAGAATAACAGCACATCTGATATATAGTAGGTACTTAATAAATGCTTGTTGATATAACTCCACTGAATGAGATAATGTGTAAGGTACTTAGTAAACCTTAAAGGGCAATATAACTGTTAGCTATGATTGGTCACAATACTCTACAGTCTGTAATTTTTATACATCTCACCAGAGGTTAAGTAAAATAAATACAATTCAACGAGCATGTATTAAGTATTTACAATATGTGTACCACACACAGTGCTAGCTACTGGGAAGACAAAAACAGGAAGAGAAAAAGTCTCTGACCTCTAAAAGCTTACTTTCCCTTCTGATCCTGTACTTACCTTTCCTAATATAATACAATCTCTAGCTAAATGCTAGCATAATCGTGATAAACATCAGCATGCAAAGAAGAAATCGGCTTGGAAATTTGTTTTCTATTTTTAATTACAAAGAGACCGATAACTCACCATTGCAAAGCTACTAACAGTTGGCTGTTTTTCTTTTTTCTTGCTTTTTTTGCTGGAAAAAAAAAAGGACCAGAGAAGACATGGATCATTTTACACTTAAGGAAGAGAAAAAATACAGTTCAAAACTGAATTACCTAAGTAGCCTGCTCATGGTAGAAAATTAAATTTGCGACTTAATTGCATTTTAAAAAAACATTGATTTCTTTACCAGCAGTTGATGACAGAATAGTTGTTTCTAGTTTGCTTATTTTAAAGCAAACATCCAAAATTCCTGGTATATTTGTCATGTATGTTTCCCATAGAAGATTTCCCATACATCCTACTTGGAAGTTAACGTTCTATATCATATCACCATGTTCAAATGCGTGCAGCCTCAAGAAATACAGTTTACCACTATACAGATATATTTAAAATACACTGGAAGTTTATTTTAATTTAATAAAAATCAATTAAAAAGACAAAATTAGCTAGTAAATCATTCCCCAAGAAACAAAAGCATCACACCTTAAAGATTTAATTTTTAAAAACGTAAAAAAAAAAGATCATTAAATAAAAATGGCAAAAACCATAACTTCAGATTTATTTAGCCCTTTGCGGTTAACAAAGTACTCTCACAACTCTGTGAGGTAGATCATGTAGGTATTATTGTCTCCTTGTTATGGAAACTGAGGCTTTGAAAAGCAAAGTGATTTGTCCATTGTACAAGTTAACGAGTATCTGAAGCAGCAATCAAACCTAAGTGTACTGACTCTAAGTCCAGTGGACCTTCCATGACATTAGACCACTTCTCTTTGAAAGTATCTAACACAATACCACCCTCGCTTACCCCCCCACCCCAAAAAAACCCTCAACAATCTCAGAACAGCACAACTAGAGAGGTGATAGAAGAAGAGGTAAAAGGGAGTGGAACATCCAATTTTCTGTCTACTCTGATTGTTGAATGTCTTGCTAATGCCTCAAGGGGAATCATATCACACTAGTGCCTAAAAAGTAAATGGGAGACAGAAGCCAGGAAAAGAACCACTTAAATAATTTAGGCCTAAAATGATTTCTCTCATTTGGAAACTTAGATGACTCTAGCTTGTATTTTCTGAATATTTACCTCAAATATCTCTTCTTCCCTTGACTAACAGGGTCTTGGTAAGATATGAGATATGATATGTGCATCACACAAGTCTATCTCATCCCAAGAACAAAAACAAATTGAATCGCTGTATATGGACAGAGCTGACACTAACTAGATGTTCGATAAGAGGCAAGTCATAATCTCTTAGTCTCAGGTTCTTCATCTGCAAAATGGGGATAATCTAGGGTTATAACGAGGCCCAAATGAGATCATTCATGTGTCAAGTGCTTTGCAAACTTTAAAGCACCACATGTCAGTTTTCATTAACAATTATTTAAATATATTCCCAAAACCCAAAACAGACTATTATACCAATAAGAAGTTATTACTAAAAAGGGACAGGTCTATAAACAGTTAAAAGCTTTTTTCCCCAATGCACATAAGCAAGCATTAAGAGGAGAAAGACAATACTAAAAGAGGTTCTTCAGCTTTGTTTCCTTGATTAGGAAATAATATAATTATATTCAGAAAAGACTAACTTGCATCATTAATTTTTTAAAAGATGTTAATGTTTAAAAAATAGAATTAACAGTGTGTATAACATTTCTGACAAAAGGTTATATGACTCAGCCGGAAGACTTCTTATAGGGAGGGAGTCCGATAACAACAGACATATGATGTTTACCACCCCTGATGGACTACTTCTGATGTCATCTCCAGGAAGCTGCCTTAACCTGTCTAGCTGAAGTCATCTCCCCTCCTCTAAAATCTTATAGAACTTTTGGTGTGCCATCGTTGGGGCATTTATCACATACCATCTGAAGTTCTAGTTAATATAATTTATGCATATACTTGTCTTTTTCTTTACTTTATAGCTTCAAAGAGTTTATTATAACATTGCTCACTCCAAAATCTGCCCCCTCTTCCAGCACATGGCCTTGCACTGGAGAGTGGGGTGGAGGGAGAGGACACAATAAAAATGCTACATAAATGAATATTCAATAGTACTGAAGGCACCCAAAAAACTACATTTTTTAAAAAATTTGTAAATAAAGAGATGGATGACATTACAAAAAGATGAAAAGGATTTTAGTTACTTATCTTTGTTCTAGGTCACTATTTAACTCAAAGCAGCAGATTATAGCTTAAAAATGAAAGGATGTAGACTGTGAAAGGGCTGAATAGAAAATTAAGATATTTATTTGTAGGTTATTTCTATTCTGTGGTTCCAACCACATTCTCCCCTAAAATTTCCTAACCTGAATTTTATTAAATCTGACTACAACTAGCTCTCTAGAAATATATGTTTTAAACATGTTTACAAAGGCTTTTTAAAATTAAGTAAAGCACTTCACATCATAATTATTAGATTATAAATTACTTGAGGACCTTTGCTTGTAACCCCAGCATTTATTACTACAGTATCTGGCATATAATATACACTTAATAAAATGTTTGTTGACTTATTTACATCAGATGTTTTTCTGAAAATTATAATAAAATTCTTTTAAATGTAATCACTTTAAAACCACTAGAAGAAAGCACTTTTAAAAGTAAGCCTGGGATGATGAATCCTTTTACAAAGTGAAGACTCTTTCTATAAAATGAATAAATCACCTCCCTAACATACCATTTTATATATAGATTTTTGCCCAGTATATTGGATTTCCTTATGGAGAAGTACAGGTGTACTAGAAGAAGCTCCAGGATGCTTCAAGAATTTTGGCTATCTAGACAGAAATGTATCCCCCTTTCACTAACTGTGTGCTGCCCACATTTCCAGTTCTTCATGAGGTAAGAGTTACTAGCTTGCTTAGCACAGGGGTGAGAAATCTGTGGCTCCATGGCCACATGGCCTTTTAAATCTTTAAGTTCAGCCTTTTGACAGAATCCAAATTTTACAGAACAAATCAAAACAAAGGATTTAGAATGCCACATGTGGCCTTAAGGCAGCAGGTTCCCTACCCATTTTAGCCTATCCATGGAAGTTCCAAACTAGAAACTCATTTACAATCTTTATTCATATGAGGCTTTTGTAACATCATATCCCATGCCTTACTAACAGTAGACATATTTTTCAATATAAACTATATCAATTTTTTGGTCAGACTACATCAACTAAGAACATATCTATAGCATTTTAAAAGGGTGAATCTTCTTATCTTAATTCAATATCCTCATAGACTGGAGGGAGGAGAGATGTATAATAAAGCTAATTTTTGCATCAGCATTTTATTTTTACCTTTACAGTATCTCAAGTTACTCTTTTTTCTCTTGTCCTCTAATAATAAACTTTCAGTATCACCTCAAAATATCCTCTCCAGTCCTGCCTCATTTCTCATCCTTCATCTCACCACTCTTTGGCCTTAAAAGCACAAATACACTCCAAAACGAATCCTGTGCTTTCTCCCCCTTCTCCTTTAAGGATTTCTTCCACAGAAACCAAGGATATTAGTCACCACCTCAAAATAGCGTACCAGAGTTTTCCTAATTATATCATCTCTTTAGTAGATCTAAATTTTGGGAGCCCGTGACTCCGAATATTTGTGGCATGGGGCTGTTTTGCTCCGGTTCAGACAGGAAATTACAAGATCATTTCTAAAGTAATGCTGAGAAAGTTAAGCATGCTAACAAAGATTCAAAGCTCTGTGTGTCGTGTGCGTGTTCCCAGAATCACATGCATCTACGTGAACCTCTTTCCAACGACAGAAAACTATTTACAAAGGATGCTGATTGTGATGGGGTTTTTTTTAAATCAAACTAGGAAGCAGACCTCAATTAGAGGGTTTTTTTAGACAATTTTATCGCAAGAAAGAAAAAAAAACCACAACCTTTTGCTATCTGATTTCGAGGCCGTCCTCTCTTCGGTGGGGATTCCCACCGATCCATTGCTACCGCCTTCCCAACTCATCTCAACCTTAAAAGAAAATACATCGAGAAAATAAGATTAAAACCAATTCCTTTTTCGCGCTAAACTGATGGAAAGCACCCATTCTGTGTGGTAAGAACACAAAAAGGTGCCTACGTCTCAAATACGGAGTGTGATGGAAAGTGATGCATGCCCATGCCGGCATCGCGATGTCGGAGCTACCGGTGGCTACCCAGAGAAAGTCCAGCCGCTTCGTGGTGCCGCTGAGGAAAGGGGCTGACCACGGGGAAGCCATGTGCTCACCTTCTCGCAACTCTGCATGGAGCAGTCTTGGGACTAGAACCCAGGGCTGCCCCCCGCCCCTCCCACCCAGGCCAGGGCTGTTCTTCCTTTACAGTGCCTAGGGGGTCTCAATGGATTGGGTGGAGGTTCAACTTGGGGCTCCCTCTCTCCGGTCCTCAGTTTGCTCACCTGTGAAGTGATCTCTGCCGCTGTAAACGCTAGGAGCCTACCATGTCGCAACTTCACCCTTCCCCTCTGAACCACAGCTGGCTGGCTGGAAAGGAGGCTGGACTTTGCTCACAGGCGCTTCACCTCCACCCTCCCCCACCACTCTGTGTTGTTAGCCCAGGCGCTGCTGAAGACTCCTTTTTCTCCTCTTCTTCCCCCCACCCCCACTCTGTCCCATTTTCCCAGGGGTTTTGGAAGTACTCCGTTCCCTGGAAAGCAGCACTCCGCAGGTGCAGAAACCACCACTCTAAGGCACGGGCTAGGGCTCCTCCCCTACTAGTGCGCTCTCCCCCGGCACAGCCCTGCGGCGGATGTTGTGACCTGAATGACTCCAGAGGCTGACCTCAACAAGCACACCTCTGCCACCGCCGCCGTCCTCTCCACTTGACCTTTTAATACCCCGGGACTGGAAGAGCTGCCCATCCTCTCGCTGGGCTGCCCATCTTCTGGCTGGCCACTGTGCCACTGAGCTCTTTCCCTTCCCTCTGTCAGCTCCCAGGCTCTCCGAATGATTGCCTACCCCTGGGTGGTGCACTCACCTGGGGGCCGCTCCCTCCAGCACCCTGTGGAGGTTCGATGTTGGAAGAGGAAAGAGCAAAGCCGGCGTTGGAGACTTATCGCTATAGTCTGGAGCGTTTTAGACACTGAGCAAATGAGCCCAAGCTTCTGGTGGAGAAGCTCTTGAACCTTTGCAAGTTGTCCACACCCTCTTTAGCCCAGCCAATCAACCCCACAGCTCAGCAAGTACTTTGGTTTGAAGACTCCGCTTTATTAAGGATTGGTATTTAAAAAAAAATTTTTTTTTAAATCATTCAGTCTTCCCCTTGACCCTTTTTGGAGACTGTCCTACTTTGCCAAAGGAGGAGAAGCTGAAATATTTTGTGAGCCTGAGAGTACAGGCAATATTTAGTGACTGCATCCTTTTTTTTGGGGGGGGGAATTTTATAATTTATTTTTTATAATTCATTTATTTATTTTTAGTTTTCAACATTCACTTCCACAAGATTTTGAGTTTTACATTTTCTTCCCCTCCCCAAGACAGTGTGCAATCTGATATAAGCTCTACTTATACATTCATATTAAAGATTTTCACATTAGTCATGATGTAAAGAAGAGTTAGAACCAATGGGAGGAACCACGACAAAGAAGAAACAAAACAAAACAGCAAAAGAAAAGGAGAGCAAACAGTATACATTCCAGTGAATGCATCTTTTTAAAAGACATTTATTTGTAAATTTAAATTTTGTTCTATTTTAGCTACAATACACTGTGTACTAAGGTGTTATGAATTTTGACTAGGGCAATTAGATGTAAAGATCTAGACTTGCCAGGATTCTTAGGCTTTTTTATGTCACAGACATTTTGGCAGTCTGCAGAAGCCTATGAATTCCCTTCTCAGAATAATGTTTTAAACAAAATATATAGGATTAAAAGGAAATATTGAAATACCATTATGAAAACATTAAAAATAATTGTATCCAAGTTAATGGAACCCCAGGTTAAGAATTTTCCCTCTAGAAGCTTTCCCAGGATTATGATAAGGGAGATGGGGCTAAAATGCAAGAATGGGAGATAGGAAGTCCTACCTTCAAATCCTGCTTTGGATATTTAACAGCTGTCTGGCCAAGAAAATGTCACTTAAGCTTTTAGGGCCTCAACTATTTCATCTGTAAAATGGGCATAATCCCCTTCCCCTAGCGCCTACCTCACAGGGTGAGGCAGTTCACAGGAGATTATGTGAAGAAATCTTTACAGACTCTAAAGCACTAGCAGGAACCATTAACTAATTAAGTATCTTTCATAATCTACACAAACGTAAGATGTTAGTTATTTTTAAAAGGTTTTCTGCCTCTGATAATATACCAAAAAGGCAAATTTTACTAATTATCTGACTGTACCCTAAGGGAACAAAGCAGAACTAAATGCAACTTTACTTCTAAGTGAAATAAAGTTCTTTAAGCAATAGCACCTCCCCATTACATGTTAAGCACTATATACTTACTAGCAGTAGACAATGTTTTCAGTATAAATATATTTTGGTCAAACTATACCAATTGAAAATACATCTATAGCATTTGATCTTTTTTTAGTATCCTCATAGACTGGAGGGAGGAAAAATGTGTAATGAAGCTAATTTTTGCATTAGAGTTTTGTTTTTACCTTTACAGTATCTCAAGTTATTCTTTTTCTAGCTAGGTGGCACAGAAGAAAGAGTGATGGCCCTGGAGGTCAAATCTAGCCTCAGACACCTACTAGCTGTATGATACTGGGCAAGTCACTTTACCCTGTTTACCTCAGTGTCCTCCTCTGTAAAATGAGCCAGAGAAGGAAATGATAAACCGCTCCAAGATCTTGGCCAAGAAAACCCAGATAGAGCCACAAAGAGTTGGACACAATTGAAAAACAACTATGTATGATATATGAAGATTGGCATGCTATATCCTTTTAGGAGTAGAATCCTCTGAATATTAAAATCTCTGAAACAAAAGCTAGAAAGCAAGTTAGTTTATTTCATTTTTCTGTCAGAGTTTACAGAAAAAAATTATACTGAATTATATCGTTTCAGAGGTCAAAGGGGGAAACAGAGTGGTACAGTAGGCAATGTGCTGGCTTGGACAAGAGTTCAAATCTCCCTAACTCTGCTACGTATTACCTGTGTGACCTTGGACAAGTTACTTAATGCCTCCAGGCTCCTATTTAGTAGGGGGATTGAAGTAATTGAGTTTAAAGGTCCCTTCTAGCAATGAATCTGTCACATGGTGTGGTGGGGCATCTATTAACTTCCTATAACTCTCCCCTTTCTAAAAAATCATCATTACCTTTCCTTTGTGGTTAATTTCCCCTGCCTTTATTTATTTTTCACCAGTTTAGTCTACTAGCATTTTTTTAAACTTTCATTGGTAATTTTAAAAATTAAAATATAGCAAATATCTTTGTTTTCCTCAGAATTATATACTGTTACCTCTAGAGAGCCTCTTCTAATGTTCAGCACATGATAGGAATGAACATAGCACATTTAAAATTCGTCTCAAGTTATCTCCTTTCTACTAGTTTCTCAGCTTAAATTTCACCAAGAGATTTAAATACAATGTTCTAGGTGTAATGATCCTAAGAGAATGAATAGTAATTTTTCACTGCATCTTCTGGCTATTGTTTCTACCTCCATACCAGGGATCTTCTCCAACTTTCATTTATTCAATCATTTGTTTGTTTTTCAGTGGCACCTGATCTTTATGACCCTCTTTGGGTTTTCTTGGCAAAGCTACTGGAGTGGATTATTGTGTCCTTCTCCAGCTCAATTTACAGATGGGGACACGGAGGCAAATAGGATTAAGTGACTTGCCCAGGGTCACACAGTTAGTAGGTGTCTGAGGCCAGATTTGAACTCAAGAACTTCTTGACTATCCACTGCACCACCTAACTGCCCAACTTTTATAGGTGACTTTCAGCTTGATTTGTAATCTTCTTCTTGACTTCTGCCATCATTCTGCTTCAACATTTCTAAATGGACCTCATAAATCTCCAACTATGTTACATATGAATCATTCTCAACAAAGACACATACCATTATGCTCATTGTCAAGTTTCCAACCTTTGCTCATGCTGTGCTTCTTCCTGACGTGCTCATTCCACTTCTGCCTTCCGAACTCCTGCCTACTAAGTTCAAATTCCACGTCCTCCCTTGAGTGTTCCAAGTAAATGTTGGTCTTCCCCTTCTCTGAATGACTGAACTCTGGATTCTCTGAACAACACAGCACTTTATCTTGTTAATAATAGGTGACATTCACATGGCCCTTTAGGATTTACAGAGTGCTTTCCTCATTACTACCTGTTGTGGTGAGACAATGTAAATATTAAAAGTCACTGACATTAACTGTATATGGTATACATAATATTTTATGGAATCATCTCATTCGATCATAACAACCCGCCCCTGAACTTCCCTTTTTCTCTCAAGGGCGCCATCATCTTTCACAGCCTAAGAGTCATCTTCTGTTCTTCATTCAGCAGATCTAATGTGTTGCCAAGTCTTTCTGATTCTATTTTCATTACATCTTTCTATTCCATCCACTCCTCTCCATTTCTAAGACTACCACCCTAGTGGCAAGAGCCTTGTAACTTGACAGGTCTCCCTGTCTCAAATCTCTCCCCATTTGTAACTATTCTCAACAGGACTGCCAGTGATATTCCTAAAGCACAAGACTGACCGTATCACTCCCCTGTTTAGTAAACTATCGAGTTTATTCTTCGCTTTTGGATCAAATATCATTGGCCGCTTAGTCCAACCTGTACTCATATGCAATCCCCAGCATAACATACATAATAGTTACTCATCTAGCTTCTACTTGAAGATCTCCAAGGAGGCGAAACCCATCCCTTCTTGATGCAGCTCATTCTACTTTTGTACAATTCTAATTGTTAGGATATTTTTTCTTGACGTCAAGCCTAAATTAGCTTCATTGCAACTTCTCCATTGGCCCCTGGTTCTGTCCTCTGGGGTCAAACAGAACAAATTCAATCCTTCTTTTACATCAAGGCCCTTCAAATACTTGAACATAGCTATCACATCCTTCTGACTCTTTTTTCCAGATGAACCAGACCTATTTCCTTTAGCTGCTCCTCATATCACATCTACTTTCCATTCTATTTACTTGTGTGTGTGTGGTTTTTCCCCAGTTAGATTTTAAGGTCCTTTTCTTACTCATCTTGGTATCTCCTGAGTATCTATTCCTAGCATAAAGTACATAGTTTGTAAATGTCCATTGAAAAAATGAATTGATTGAAAGACTCCACACTCAGATATCCACTCTTATCCTAATTCCTCATAAATCATTCTTTTCAGAGCCTATCCAAGAAAGATACTCAGATACCAAAGAAAGATGGACTCCGTCAATCCATGTAATTGTCCAGAAAACAGACATTCTTATCCATTTGCCTTTTCCTTTCTTGTTAAGCCAATTGTTAGGCCAATCACTTTTCAGTGACATAGACTTCATTGAGGAGATCTCCATAATGCCACTACTTAAAAGAACCTTCCCATTACAGGGAATCTCTCTTTCATTTAACATCTGGAAGGAGATGCAAAGGTAAGGAGGTGTGCGTGTGTAAGCAGGCTATAGCATGTTTCTGTGATTGAATTGCATGCAAGAAGTAGCATGATGGCCATTGTGGAGGAAATATGTGATCAGAAAAGGAAATGGGCCAGTTTTGCTGCAAGAGTGAGGGATAAAAGACAAGTCACTTGAGTCTATCAATGGTAGATAAATAGATGGATGATAGATCAATGGATATATAGATATAAATAAATGACAGATCAATATGTCAGACTGATGATAGATGATCGATTGATAGGTAAATAAATGAAAAATAGATGATAGGTTGATACATAAATGAAAGATAAAGCATAGATAGATGATAGATCGATAGATGTTTAGAGACAGATAACAGATTGATAGATGGCAGATTAAGGATAAAAGATAGAAACAGATCAACAGATGATGGTTTGATGATAGGCTGCTAGATGACAGACTGATGATAAGTGACGTCTCAAAATACAGATATAGGTAGATAGATGATGGGTTAAAAGATTGTAAGTTATGGAGAGATAGCTATATGGATGGATGGATGGATGGATGGGTGGATGGATGGATGGATGGATGGGTAGACAGATAGAAAAACAGGTGGGTGGGTAGATGGATGGATGGCAAAAGCCTGTATGAAGTTTTTACTATGTGCCAGGTACTGTGCTAAGTGTTGGGAATGCAAATTCAAACAAACAAGAT
Organism: Phascolarctos cinereus; assembly: GCF_003287225.1. Classification (NCBI taxonomy): domain Eukaryota; kingdom Metazoa; phylum Chordata; class Mammalia; order Diprotodontia; family Phascolarctidae; genus Phascolarctos; species Phascolarctos cinereus. The sequence goes on along the minus strand of NW_027555514.1, from coordinate 52,209,987 downwards.
AGTACCTGCCCTCAAGGATCTTATATTCTAATAAGAGAGGACAACACATGAAACGCAGGTAGAAAGGGAAGGAAGAGTTACATGTGGTGAGGAATCCTGTGGAGATAGCCAAGAAAACAAATGGTAGCCTGATTCTAGGTAAGACAAGACAAAAGCTCACTTATGAGAGCTGGGAGACCCAGGGACAGAGTCCAAGGTTGTAGTAAGGGAAGTTGAGATTGATGGCCCAAGTGTACACAGGCACAGAATGTAAAAAGGTCTAAAAGAAGGTCTCTAGCACTCCGGGTAGACCTTCTATGGAGGACTTATGGGAGAGCCTAGACAAGAACAACACAGAGATGAGAAGCTATAGATGGGTGTGGATCTCTCCCATCAGAAGTATTACCCATATTGATGAGATCATAGATCCACTGATGCATTTATTGCACACTTAACATATTATTTTAGCAAAAGGACAATGCTGAACAAGTTCAAGGTTAGGTACAGTAGAGGATGTACTGAGATATAATTACTCAACTTCAGGCAGTTACATCACATTTCCCAAAGTAGGAATGTCTCTTCAAGGCTAAACATCTTGCCATAAACACTAGGAGATGATCTGCTGCATCAGCCTTGAAATCAGCCATTTTTATCTGATCGACAGCTTTGAACACAATAATGTCCTTGTACGTGGAAAACCAAATGGCTTCTCTCTCTAACACTGACGAAAAAACATGACTATCATTTAGACACAGAAAGAAGTTAGACAGATGAGGAGTGGAAGTATGTTAACTAGAAGTACATTTGAACTAAAAACAACTTTCTAAAAATGACTAGAATTCATGCCTGAATTAGCTGGGGGTTTTGTTGTTGTTTTTGTTTTGTTTGGTTTTTTAAGGCTCATAAGTTTTGAGCTGGAAGGGAACTTCTTATCGTCCAGTTGTTTCAATTGTGTCCCACTCTTTTGAGGTCAAGGAATCCAATCTCTTCATTTTATAGATGAGGAAACTGAGTTCCATAGAGGCTAATGTTCATACTGCTAATAAGGAATAGGTTAAGTCTTAGTCCCAGATTCTACACCTCAGAATCCTGAGCTCTTTCCATGAAATCATGCTGAAGTGGTCCTTGGCTGAATTAGTGAACAGAACTACTGACACTTAATGTCAAAACAATTCAATATGTTATACATCTAATGGCTCATTTAGCCATAATGAGTTCCCTGGATGGGACAGAATGGAAGCAATAATAGCCAGCATTTATATAGCATTTTAAGGCTTGCAAATCACTTTTACATATATTGTCTGACTTGGTCCTTCCAACTCTTTGAGGATGGGATATCATTATCTTCATTTTATAGAAGAAATTTAAGCAGAGAAGTAAAATGACTTGTCCAGATTCACACAGCTAAGTGTCTGAGGTAGATTTGAACTCAGCTCTTCCTGACACCAACTCTAGCACTCTGTCTCACCAGACCACCAAGCTGCAAGGAGACATACAGTGTTCCAGAAGATCAGAAATTGTAATACGCTTTTAATTAAATTTAATGTTTTCACTTTTTCTCTAATCCTATATCCACACATCTTGGACTCAATCAGTGATAGGATCTACTAGGATTTATTTTATACTTAACCTTATAAAAAAAAAGATACTATTTTTAAATTTTCTTTTGTGAATATATATCGCCCCTATCCCAAAGCCTATTAGTATGGGACTCTCTTCTCATTAGCCCCTGCATAGGGCTGAGCAGAGATGTCCAAAGGGGGAAAGTTTGAGGTTTCTTCAGTCTTCTTTGGAACTCTTCAAGCTTAAGAGGAAAGAGGGGATTTTAGGACAGGGGCTACCTAAAATAAAATTGTATTGGTCTATTTTTTACCTCACCTAAATATCTAAATGAGTCACAACCAAAAAACAAAACAAAAAAAAAACCAACAACAAAAACAAATTATTCCTTCAAAGTGGTCACCTTGGAAAGTGGTACATAAATTCTAGTAAAGTTGCCATGGCACATCTTGCAATTCCCTTGAGAGCCCAGGGCGCAGTCTTCTGGATATCCCTGGTGGTGACAAATCTTTGCCTTTAAGAGTAGACTAAGGGCGGCTAGATGGCACAGTGGATAGATATCTGGCCTTGGAGTCAGGAGGACCTGAGTTCAAATCCAGCTTCAGACACTTGACACTTACTATCTGTGTGACCCTGGGCAATTCACTTAACCCTGATTGCCTCATGCCCCCCAAAATTTTAAACCACCAAAAGTCCATTTGGAGCCATAGCTGGTAGATCAAGTAGTTGACACATTTCTGTTGGTGTTTATTCTGGCTCTGAGAAAAGTTTGAACCAGATACTTGACACTTACTAGCTGTGTGACCCTGGGCAAGTCACTTAACCTCACCCATTGCCTTACCAAAAAGCAAAAAAAAAAAGTTTGAAGTATAGCTGGAGGGGAGATCCCTTTAAACAATAATGATTTGGATATATTGGACATGTATTTAAGGTCTCATTACTTTCTGGCCATATACTCTGTGTCTGTAGACACTCTGACAAGTGAAAAATCAATAAGAAATTTCTCTTAGGTGGTTTCTAGTTTGAGAAGAGACAGTTAAAAGGTCATTTCCTGTGTAGGTGTGCCTTTTTGTTGTTTTATGGTCAGTATAAACTCAGCTGAACTCTCTCCCTGGAACTCTAGTTCAAATGAGTCCAGTACTTCATTGATAATCTATTAAGTGTTTAAAAAGAATGGACTCTTTAAAGAGACACAAATTGTTTTAACTAGATCACCATGACAGAGTTTATACTATCAGAATATAAGCCTCAAGTTCGGGTATAGTTACTTTGATCTACTTTTAAAAAATGAAAACTTGAGAGTAGATGGTTTTATTTTCAATTTGTACCAGGTATCCCTTAACACAGGATGATGAAATCTCAATTGTAAGGCCAACTCAAAGGACATCTACTCCAATCTACCCTTGAACAAGCATCCTCTAATAATAATAGTGGTAATGATAATAGCCAGAGCTTTAAAGTTTGCAAAGATCTTTACATTTTATCTCATTTAATCCTCACAACCGCTCTGGGAGGTAGATGTTATTATTATTCCCATTTTATAGATGAGGAAACAGACTGAGAGAGGGTAAGTATCTTACCCAGGGTCACACAGCTAGGACATAAGTAAGGCAGGATTGAACTCAGCTCTTCCTGAATCCAAGTCCAGTGCTCTACAACAGATGTATCAAGCACATGACCAGCAGGCCTCCTGTAGTGCACAACCCTCCCAAGAATGGCCTGTACCGGATTAGAATGTGATTGAGAAATATTTGACAATTTGACAATAATGCAGTAAAACATAGTTAATTAATATGTCATTTTCTAAGTCAATATGTGGCCTGCAGGGATCCTTGTGTATGGTTTAGCAGTTACCATTTCTATCTGAGTGTGACACCTCTGCTCTACAACATTACTAAGAAATAGTTACCTGGCCTTTACTTGAAGCCCTCCAGAGGAGGAGAACCCATTATAAGCCAATAGCAATCATTCAAACATTATTGTTATTGTATTATTATTTATTATTATTATTATTATTTATTATTATGCTTTTTGGTGAGGCAGTTGGGGTTAAGTGACTTGCCGAAGGTCACACAGCTGGTAGGCGTCAAGTGTCTGGAGGTTGGATTTGAACTCAGTTCCTCTTGACTCCAAGGCCAGAGCTCTATCCACTGCGCCAGCTAGCTGCCCCTCAAATACTTTTAAGACAGCTGTTTATTTCAGAAGATATGTAAGATGTCTTTTCCCGGGCTAAGCGTCCTCAGTTTCTTTAATTGATCTTATTCTGGCATGATCTCAAGGCCCTTTGCTATCCTGGAAGTCCTTTGAGCAGTCTCTAGCATCTGAGGCCACTCCTAAAATGTGGCACTTCAAACTGAGCACAGTACTCTAGCTGTGCTCGGACCAGGGCAGAATACAAGGGGACTTGTCACCTCCCTGGGGCAGCTGGGGGGGCCCCATAGACCTCCAGGCTTGGAGTCAGAAAGACTCATCTTTCTGAGTTCTCCTCCAACCTTACATACTTACTAGCTGTGTGACCCTGGGCAATTCACTTAACCCTGATTGCCTCATGCCCCCCAAAATTTTAAACCACCAAAAGTCCATTTGGAGCCATAGCTGGTAGATCAAGTAGTTGACACATTTCTGTTGGTGCTTATTCTGGCTCTGAGAAAAGTTTGAACCAGATACTTGACACTTACTAGCCGTGTGACCCTGGGCAAGTCACTTAACCTCACCCATTGCCTTACCAAAAAGCAAAAAAAAAAAAAGTTTGAAGTATAGCTGGAGGGGAGATCCCTTTAAACAATAATGATTTGGATATATTGGACATGTATTTAAGGTCTCATTACTTTCTGGCCATATACTCTGTGTCTGTAGACACTCTGACAAGTGAAAAATCAGTAAGAAATTTCTCTTAGGTGGTTTCTGTTTGAGAAGAGACAGTTAAAAGGTCATTTCCTGTGTAGGTGTGCCTTTTTGTTGTTTTATGGTCAGTATAAACTCAGCTGAACTCTCTCCCTGGAACTCTAGTTCAAACGAGTCCAGTACTTCATTGATAATCTATTAAGTGTTTAAAAAGAATGGACTCTTTAAAGAGACACAAATTGTTTTAACTAGATCACCATGACAGAGTTTATACTATCAGAATATAAGCCTCAAGTTCGGGTATAGTTACTTTGATCTACTTTTAAAAAATGAAAACTTGAGAGTAGATGGGTTTTATTTTCAATTTGTACCAGGTATCCCTTAACACAGGATGATGAAATCTCAATTGTAAGGCCAACTCAAAGGACATCTACTCCAATCTACCCTTGAACAAGCATCCTCTAATAATAATAGTGGTAATGATAATAGCCAGAGCTTTAAAGTTTGCAAAGATCTTTACATTTTATCTCATTTAATCCTCACAACCGCTCTGGGAGGTAGATGTTATTATTATTCCCATTTTATAGATGAGGAAACAGACTGAGAGAGGGTAAGTATCTTACCCAGGGTCACACAGCTAGGACATAAGTAAGGCAGGATTGAACTCAGCTCTTCCTGAATCCAAGTCCAGTGCTCTACAACAGATGTATCAAGCACATGACCAGCAGGCCTCCTGTAGTGCACAACCCTCCCAAGAATGGCCTGTACTGGATTAGAATGTGATTGGGAAATATTTGACAATTTGACAATAATGCAGTAAAACATAGTTAATTAATATGTCATTTTCTAAGTCAATATGTGGCCTGCAGGGATCCTTGTGTATGGTTTAGCAGTTACCATTTCTATCTGAGTGTGACACCTCTGCTCTACAACATTACTAAGAAATAGTTACCTGGCCTTTACTTGAAGCCCTCCAGAGGAGGAGAACCCATTATAAGCCAATAGCAATCATTCAAACATTATTATTGTTATTATTATTATTATTATTATTATTATTATTATATTATTATTTGCTTTTTGGTGAGGCAGTTGGGGTTAAGTGACTTGCCGAAGGTCACACAGCTGGTAGGCGTCAAGTGTCTGGAGGTTGGATTTGAACTCAGTTCCTCTTGACTCCAAGGCCAGAGCTCTATCCACTGTGCCAGCTAGCTGCCCCTCAAATACTTTTAAGACAGCTGTTTATTTCAGAAGATATGTAAGATGTCTTTTCTCAGGCTAAGCGTCCTCAGTTTCTTTAATTGATCTTATTCTGGCATGATCTCAAGGCCCTTTGCTATCCTGGAAGTCCTTTGAGCAGCCTCTAGCATCGAGGCCACTCCTAAAATGTGGCACTTCAAACTGAGCACAGTACTCTAGCTGTGCTCGGACCAGGGCAGAATACAAGGGGACTTGTCACCTCCCTGGGGCAGCTGGGGGGGCCCATAGACCTCCAGGCTTGGAGTCAGAAAGACTCATCTTTCTGAGTTCTCCTCCAACCTTATGTACTTACTAGCTGTGTGACCCTGGGCAAGTCACTTAGCCCTGTTTGCCTTAGTTTCCTCAACTGTAAAATGTGATGGCGAAGGAAATGGCAAACCACTGCAGTATCTTTGCCGAGAGAACCCCAGATGGAATTAGAAAGAGTCGGATACAACTGAGCAACAACAAATCACCTCCCTAGTCCCGGATGATAGGGGACCACTGTGTCACACTGCTCACATTTAGCATAAAGCCTTCTAAAACAAAACTTTTTTTCATCTTTTTTTTTCCATATGAGCTGCTATCTTCCTCTCCTTATGCATTGCAAGCTTATTTTTTTTTAACACTAAGGCAATATTTTATATTTATCCTTATTGAATTTCATCTTATTAGATTTGACCCACTGTTCTGGCCAAACAAGAATTTTAATGCCTATGTCCTTGTCATCCAGCATTTTAACTATCCCTTCTAGCTTTGTGTCATCTAAATATTTAATAAGCATGCCTTCTATGCATGCAGTTAGGTGTTGCAGTGGAAGACCTGACTTCTGGCTCTGCCTTAGATGCTTACTAGTTGCTTGACCCTGGGCAAGTCACTTAATATTTTCCTGCCTCAGTTTCCTCATCTGTAAAATGGAGATAATAATAGTACCTACCTGCCAAGGTTGTGACAAGGATCAAATGATATAATATCTGCAAAGTGCTTCAGAAACCTTAAAGCACTATACAAATTCTTGCTATCATCACCATCATCATCATCATCATCATTAATTCAAATGATTGATGCAAATGCTAAACTGGGGAGCACCAAGGACAGTTTCTCGGGGGATTCCACTAGGGGCTTCTTTCCAAGTTAACATCAAACTATTAATGGTGATTTGATACTATCTATCCAACAAGTTCTAAATCTCCTGGTAGGTTGGGTAAACACTCTGTGCTAAACTTATGGAAGAACATGGATAAGGACCTCAAGAGAAGTGAAGGTGGGGGGTGGGTTGTGATCTGCATCATTGCATTACCCAAATTTATGAGATCACAGAGCTATTGGTGCCTGCAAGATGGTAAATATTTAATAAATGCCTGTTGCTATTGAAGTACTGAAATATAAAGTATGAAAACCTATAGACAAATAAATAGTCAATGAATTTCATCTTCCCCAGCAGCATTTTATTGTCTTGAAGTCAGAGAATGAAAGATGATGCCTTCTGCAACATTTTCTTTCTGTCATTCAGGGTAGGACAGTAAGGTCAACAGTGGGATTAGACATCTGGTATAGGGCTTCCCTATTTTCCAAAGGGAGCAGCTTATCTCTAGGCAACATGGAGGAGGGAGTGGCCAGCCCTGTGCAAAATTTGAAAGAGATAATATCTTTACAGGGTTCTGACTTCCTAGTCTTTCTCACACCTTTTGATTTGTGAGTAAACTTTTTATATGTATTTTGTGGATGCCTTTTGGTTTTTACATCATGGTAATTTCAACCTTCCCCACTCCCATTCCAGACAGAAGCAACTGGACCTGTGATTCCACTGGTATAAGACCTCCAGGGTGAGGAAACTCCATTTACAAACACAGGCTGCATTTTCGTTCAACATAAAGTTGTAGAGTTGCCTAGATAGAACACAGAGATTAAATGATTTTCCCAGGGTCACAGAGGGAGATTCTTCAAGGTTCCAAGCTCAGCTCTTTAATCCACTTTACCACACTGTCTCTCATCATGAGGACTCCCTTATCACAAAGAAAAACCAGCAAAAGCATCCAATGGAATGATTACATCTGACAAAAAGTACAATACTCAATGCTAACAGTCCCTAACCTGTAAAAGAGAGAAGCAAGTTGCATTGTCGGTTCTCCAGGATCTTCATTGCTTTTTTGCTTAATGCATTTTAATTCTTCCCAATAAGCTTTTCATTTTACATTGTTATAGTCATTGTGTATATTGTTCTTTTAATTCTACTTATTTTGCTCTGTATCAGTTCACACAGACCTTCCCATGTTTCTCTGAATTCCTCATGATCATCACTTCTTACATCACAACAATATTTTATTACATTTAAATATTTTAATTTTCAGCTAGTCTCTAAGCAATGAGTATTCCCCCTTCATTTCTGGTTCTTTGCTGTAAGGTTTTACTAGATAGACTCCTTAGAGTATTTTTGCTTTTAAATATCATTTAAAATTAGAATTTTATCAAATGTTGTCGCCAGATATCTGTCCCACTTTTTTTTTCTTATAAATTTGTGATACTTCGGCTTGGATGGGATCTCAGAGGTCCCCCTTTCCAACACTCTCATTTTACAAATAAGGAAACCAAGGCCCATAAAAATGAAATGACTTACCAGACATCACACAGTCAGATGTCCAGTGACCACTTACAGAATATCAAGTTACAAGGTCTTTCTCAGGAATGTCTATTTTGAACTACAGGCTTGACTGTATTTGTCTTTTCAAGCTTCTACACTGCATCTTAGAATCTAATATCTAAAAGAATAATACTCTCACATTGTCTTACTTGGGGATGGAGGAACAGAAACAAGGAAGTGGTTTAAAAGGCAATTGGAGCAGTGACCTTACATAGTCACATAGCACACCACATGTATCACTGTGGAAATGTCATCTAGAGCACGTTCTCACACAGAGGATTGTGTTTTAAATGCTAAATATAGATTTTTTTTTGACAATGTCAGGGTATAGATTTGAAATTATTCTTTCTACTCAAATCAGTTGTACTTCAGAGTATGTGATGGTAAAATGCAAAATTATATTGCTGGCCTAGAAGATGCTTTTAGAATTAACTAAAGTAGGATGAGCAGAATCAAGACATTTAGAGATACCTGAAGGAGAAATAAGCCTTTGTTTCGTGGGTAGATGATGAACTCAATGTCAAAGATGTCAACCTAATGGTAGAATCCAAATAGATTCACTGAGTTAACATATGTAAAGGATTTTGCAATCCTTAAAATGCCATATAATTGCTAGCTACTTTAGCTATTATTAAGTTTTTTTCTACCTGAAACATGCAAATAAATTATGATTTCCAGGCAGATGATTCCCAGATCTATATGTCCAGCCTAGCTCTCTCTAGAGTTCCAGTTCCTCATCACCAGCAGCATACTGGATATTTCCAACCTGATGTCCCACAGACATCTCAAACATAGCAATAGAACTCATTATCTTTTGCTTCAAACTCATCTCTTTCCCAAACTTCTCTATTTTTGACCATCCTTCCAGCCACACAGGATTACAATTACGGTGCCTTCTTCAAATCTTTACGGTCACTCATTTCACATATCCAATAAGTGATCAAATCTTGTTCTTTCTACCTCCATGACAATACTTGTATTCAACCCCTTCTTTCCACCTATAGAGCTACTACCACCCTAGTTCAGGCAATAGCCTCCTAATTAGACACTATGTCTCAGGTCTCTGAGTACCACTCCAATTCTTCCTTCTCACAGCTGCCAAAGTGATTTTCCTAAGGTGCCATATTCTCCTGCTCAATGAATTCCATTGGCTCTCCATCAGTTCTAGGATCTAGGATAAACTCTATTTGGCCTTTAAAGACCTTCACAAACTGATCAAAACTTACCATTGCAGCCTTTTAACATATTTCTTCCCTTCATTCTTTCTCTGATCCAGTGAAATTGACCACATTGTTCCTCACACATGACGCTCCATTTCCCATCATCACACCTTTGCGCCGGCTGTCTCATTCCAAGATTGCATTCTCCCATTACCTCTTCAATCCTGTGGTTTCCTTAAAGACTTAGCTCATGCCCTATCTCCTACATTAGGACTTTCTTAATCTCACCAGCTGCTACTTCCCCTCCCCCCAAAATTACCTTGTAGCCGTTTTGTCTCTGTGTGTATATTTATACACACATATATGTATACATGTATACATGTATATATGTACATACATACATTTGACTGTTCCATTTGTGTCTTTGTATTCCCAGTGTCTGGCATGGTGCCTAGATATTGCAGGCCCTTAATAAATGAAAACTGACTAATTGAGTGATTGATTGAAAGACAGAGAAGGCATAGGTGGTTAGGCAGTGCTGTGGTTAGAGCACTTGACTTGGAGTCAGGAGTGCTCAAGTTCAAATCTGACCACAGACTCCAGCTGTGTGACTCTGAGGAAGTCACTTAATCTCTCTTTGCCTCAGTTTCCACAAATGTAAAATAGGAATGATAATGATACCTTCTCCAAAAGGTGATTGTGAGGATCAAGTAAGATAATATTTGTAAAGTGCTTAGAATAGTGCCTGGCACATAGCAGGTGCTATATAAATGCTAGCTATTTTCATTATCATTCTTATTAGACTAGCCTGGGTAATGAACTTTTTGGCTATAGAAGTTCCTGAAAGCCATCACCAAAGAATTATAATCTGTGGAGAGAGTAACCACAATGATGAAGTCATGGGTCCTTGAATACTGCAATAAGAGGGGACAACCTGAAACTCTTGATTTTGAATGTTGTCCACATTCTGAAGGCAAAATAAAGAACTAAATAAATGTAGTAATAATTCACTTATTGGCTATCATCTTTGGTCCTTGGAAAAAAGGGCAAGAAGAAATCTATTTGAGGGAGTAGAGGGGGCTGGATATTGAGAAATAGCTCTTTAAGGTTTCAAAATGCTTTACATGTGATTCATTTGATCTTCATTATTATTATCCTCATTTTACAGATGAGGAGATTGAGGTGAGGTAAGTGACTTGTCAATGGGTCAAACAGCTGGGAAGTATCTTTCTGACTCCAAGTCAAGCACTCTGTTTCTTGTGCCACTGAATTGCCTTCAGTATTTTTAAAGCTCCTCCTAAATCCTACATTCCTATTTGCTTACCTTATATTTGCTCTGCCCTTACACTTTTGAACCCATTTCCACTCCATATAAGACACATTCCAGTGTGACCGACTCAGCCGCATCACAAAGTTCAGCTGCTAAGATTTCAAATGTATTTCTCTCTCTTTGTAACCACAGTCTCCTTGCTTGTCACTTCCATTACTCTATGTGCATTGAACCTGCTCTTGAACCGCAGTGGCACCTCCAGCAAGTCTCTCAATATTTCCCACTTCACCAGTCTACTCCTAGGTGCACAATTTACTCTCTACCTATTCTGACCTTCGTGGAAAGCCGCTTCAATGCTGTCCTTGCTGCCAACTTGAGATTCCTATGCGTATCTGGCCTTCTGCCTTATCCACTGTGTAATCCTCAAACCTTGATCACTGCAACCATCTGTATCAATTAGAATTCCCCAATGATTCTTCATTAATTACAGGACAAAATCCAAACTCCTTAGCCTAACTTTGAAGGCCTTCTACAATCTGACTCTGCCCTGCTAGTCCTATCTGCCACCACTAACCCCTGAATACGCTTTCTCTTTTTCTTCCTTCACACTTTTTGCTCATTTCATTCCTTCTGTAAGGAATGTTGTCTCCATACCTTTCCATCTTACCAAATTTTACCCATTACTCAATACCTAGCTCAGATCTCAATTCTTTCTTCAAACCTTCCTTGACTATTCCAGACTGAAATGATCTCTGTCTCTGTGTCTCCATCTCCTCTCTCTCTCTCTATCTCTCTCTCTCTCTCTCTCTCTCTCTCTCTCTCTCTCTCTTTCTTCTTAGAGGAGAGATTTCCTTGCAGCTTTTGCTACTACTAATCGCTTCCTTCCTTCTGTATAACCACTCCCCCGTCCACTTCTGTGGCAATGCTATCTACTGGTTTTCCTCTGACTTTTTAGCCAGATTAACATTCATCTCTAACCCCTGAAGGGTAAGTGTACCTAAATCCTCTGTCTTTTTCATCTTTTCTTCTCTTTCTATAGTCTATCTCAACTACTTTCATGGTTTCAAACATTAACACTAGATAGGTGATTCCCAAATTTATATTTCCTGTCCTAACCTCTCTCCTCAGGTAAAGTAGTTAAGACAGATTATGATGGACAAGTCCAGATGCTGCTAGAATTAGTAGAAAACTGCCAGCCGGATAATCCCTATATGTCCCACAGGTAGCTCAAACACATCACGTCCACAATGGAACCAGTAATCTTCTACCCAGAACTTGCCCTTCCTCCGGACTTTCCTGTTTCTATCAATCAATTAATCAATCAATAAATATTAAGCACCTACTATCAGGCACTGCGCTAAGCACTAGAGATACAAAAAAAAAAGGCAAAGTATAGTCTCTACCCTCAAGGAACTTACAATCTAATAGGGGAGACAACATACAAACAAAAAATATGTGAAGCTAGCTATATACAGGATAAATTAGAAATAATTACAAGAGGGAAAGCACTGGAATTAAGAGGGGTTAGGAAAAGCTTTCTGTAGGAGATGGGATTTTAGATGGAACTTAAAGGAAGCAAGGGAGATCAGTAGTCAGAGGGGGGGCATTCCAGGCCTGGGGGACAGCAAAAGACAGTGCCTGGAGCCAAGTGATAGAGTGTCTTGTTTGTGGAACAGCCAGGAGGCCGGTGTCATTGGACTGAAAAGTACATGTTGGGGGGTAAGAAGACTGGAAAGTAGGAGGGGACTAGGTTATAAAGGGCTTGGAATCCCAACAGAGCAGTCTGGGTTTGGTTCAAAGGTGATATTGTAGTTTAGTGAATATGGAAGTGACATTTCTATTAAGGATGCCGGCATTTTCCCAGTGAAGTAGTCTAAGCCAGTCCAGGACAGAGCCTTGGGGGACACCCACCCCCATAGTTAGTTAGTGATGTAGATGAAAATCTGGCAAAGGAGATAGAGAAGGAAGGGTCATGGGTAGGAGGAGAGCCAGGAGAGAAAAGTGTCAGTAATTGTGTACATAATTATTGGTATAAAAGTACATGTATATAATTGGCTACTAAGTAAATGTACATGTATTAGTGGCTAATATTCAATTTTTTTTTCTTTACCTAAAAGGGCTTACAGTCAAAAGAATTTAGAGACTGCTGATTTAGATAAGTCCCAGAGAGAGTCATAAGACTAATACTTGTCAAAAGAATACTTCAACCTAGGGCTTCCTGACTTTTAACTGAATAGTATCTCTAGCTGCTTTCATTGTTTAAACTTTTTGGTTTATTTTATTTTTAATTTGTGGGATAAAACAAGCATTTCTATAATATAGTATAGTAAAAAAGATTGCACGTGAAACTGCAAATCTGTTATATACAACTTGCTATTCCATTTAAATATATAATAAAATTATCGTGCAAATTACCTTTTTTCTTCCCTTCTTCTGCCCCCTAGAGATGGCTACCATTAGACACAAATATGTACGCATATGTAAAATTGTTCTATACACACTTCTATTTATTCATTCTTCCTCTTGATGCAGATAGCATCTTCCTTCACATGTCCTTAACTTGGGTATTTATAATAGTCACAATCATTTATTTGCTCAAAGTTGTTCTTAAAACACTATTGCTGTTACTGTATACAATGTTCTCTTGGTTCTGCTCATTTTGCTCTTCATTGTTTCAAGTAAGTCTATCCATGTTTTACTAAGATCATTGAGATAATTTTTTATAGCACAGTAGTATTTTGTACAATCATATACATTTTTTAAAAAGTTGATTAATGATGGGTTATTGTACATGTTAATAAACAAAACTTTGCATAGTTTATGTGGTTAGATTGGTTATGAATATCCAATCTCATTCAGCTATTTTATAGTTTATGATTATGCTAGAGTAATCTGTTTTAAATTGTATCTGAGATAATTATTCAAACTTCACTCATTATCATCAGAGTTTAGCACAGAAATGTTTTTTAACTGACTGATCCCCTGGAGTAATATTCTCAAAATGCAGAATAACACATATATTTTTAGACCCAGGTGATATTGGAGATATATTTTTCATCATCATGCGTATTTGTTAACAAGAGTTTGTCTTCTAATTTTTTTCAGAGGAGGGAAGGGTAATAGGGTAGCAAAAAGGGAAAAGAAAGAAAAGAGTTATTGAAGCATTATTTTTAATGCATAGAAGAACAGAAGAAAGGCCAGAAAAAAAGATCACACCCTGGACAGCTTTGAAAAGTATATGTAGAATTTATTATGTATTTGAAAAAGAAAATCAAAATATAACTGAGATTCACAGTTTAATCATGTATAACTCTATTTTCTTTTGTACTATGTATATGGAAATGTCCATTTTATTTGGCGTTTAAGTTCAGAATTAAGGTCAGAGACTGTTTTATTTTTGTCTTGTATCCCTAACATCCGGTTCCTGGCACATAATAGATCCTATAATACTTGTGATTAGGTGTTTGATGGTCAAGGGGAGTTTTTAAGACATTACCCCATTAGTAATTCAGCAAGATTGGTGCCTACTGGTGGACATAAAGTCACAAATTAAGCTATGAGGAAGCTAAGAAAACTGCTACCAATGACTGAGAGATGTGTTTCTGACCATCATCAATGATCTATGAAAGATCAAAGAGAAAGGGAGAGCTGTCATGGGGCTGGAGAAGGACAAGTGTTATCCTAACTTTCAAGAAAGGAAAAAGATTAGTCTGCAAACTACAGGCCAATGAGTTTAACTTTGATTTTTGACAAAATCTAGAATGTGTTAAAGGGATGTTTAGTAAAGATCTAGAAAAGACAGCAGTGATCACAAGGATCCATTAATGCTTCTTCAAGAACAGGTCATGCCAAATTAACATCATTTTCCTTTTTTTGGGAGGGCTACTATATTGGTAGATAAGGGAAATACAATAAATATTAACTTATCTAGATTTTAGTGAAGCATTTGGCAAGGTCTCTGGTGCTATCCTTGTGGACAATTTGGAAAGATACAAGCTAAAATGGTAAAAAAAAAATTGGGTGTATTCAAAACTTGTAGAATGGCTGTATCCACAGAACAGTTATTAATATTTCTACATCAGTTTGAAAGGGGAGGGGAGGAGGGAACAAGAATTTATTAAGCTCCTACTATGTGCTGGACAGGGTGCTAAGCATTTTACAAATATTATCTCATTTGATCCCCACAACAACCCCATGAGGAAGGTGTTATTATGATCTCCATTTTACAGTGGAGGAAATTGAGGCAGATAGAAGGTTAAATGACTTTCCCAGGGTCACATAGCTAGCAAGTATCTGAGGTCAGATCTGAACTTAAGTCATCCTGACTACAGACCCACCACTCTATTCACTGTGTCACTTAGGCAGATACTATCTGAGTAAACCAGGGATCTCTACGTGGTCCTGTGCTACCTATCAGTTTTATCAATATCATGATAAATACAGATGGTGTGCTTATCACATATGCAAATTATAAAGATAAGTGATAGCCAATGTTGTGGATGACAGGAACCCTTGAAATTTTAACAGACTAGATGTTGATCTGCACCTATTTAGGTGAAATGTAAGAAGGACAAATGCAAAGTACTACATTGGGATTGATTAAAAAAATCAATGTTGTGGTTATAAATAGGGAAGGTTTGACTATAAAACTGTTCATCTCAAAAATATCTGGGGATTTTTATGAAATGCAAACTCAACATGCTTCAAGGTTGTGACAAGGGAGGAAGAAAATTAAATGTAATTTTCAGCTGTATTAAGAGAAACATTAACGTTTAGAACTGGGGATATTATAGTCACTTGTGCACCCTACTATGGCCAGACAACATCTAGAATAGGGTGTTCACTCTGGGAGGCCACATTTTAGAAGATACATTGAAAAACTGAAGAGAGACCAGAGAAGGGTAATCAGGTCGGGAAAGGGCCTTGAGATCATGCCATATAAAATTTGTTGGAGTGAACTAGGAATGTTTAGCCTAGAGGAAAGGCCTGATTGTGGGTTGGGAGGCAGGGAACTGGATAATCATTATCCTTTAGTATTTGGATGTCTACCATGTGGAAAAGGGATAAAACTTCTGCATGTTTTGTTTTGCATTTAGCCTTTCTTTGTATTCCCAGCACTTAGCACTGTGTATAGAACACAGTAGATGCTTAATAAATGCTTAATGACTTGACCTGACTTGGTTTTCTTGGTCCCAAAAGATAGAAATAAGATTAGTAAATGGAACGGGCAAAGAGGCAAAATTTTGATTCCATATAAGGAAAAACTTCCTAACAATTAGAACCATCCAAAAATCAACTGGGCTATCCTGGAAGATTTGCTCCATACTTCAGGCAAAGGCTCATTGGCCTGTGTTGTAAAGGAGATTCTTGTTTGGGTTCAAGTTGAACTAGATGAATTTAAAGTCCCTTCTAACTCTGAGATTCCATGATTTTGTGAAGCCAGCAAGTCCCATTGGCCATGCTTCTCTAGCCATCTGCCACAGAGCATCTTTCAGGCTAACAGGATAGTAGGCTTCTATAAAGGATGCTGTTGGGGCAGATTATTGGAGAAAATAGGTCAATAATTTGATACAATTGGACCAAAAACTTGGTCCCATAATTATCGGAGAAAATTGGTCAAATACCTCAACTTGTCATGACATTTTTGAGAAAGGAGGTACTATGATGAAGATGATCTCCCTTCAGAGCATCTTCTTGAACAAAGCTTCTTGTCCAAGTCCCATCAAAAATACCTTTTTCTAAGCTATGCCCAGTAGCCTGATGTGTGCAATGCTCCTTTTTTTCAATACCAGAATCAGTTCTAGGCCACCAGGCAGAGCCTCTTATAGGTATTTTCATGTCAACAGTTCCCTAATGTGACTGATATGGGTATGGTCAAGACATATGTGATGATTGCCCTATAGTACAACAATAAAGTTTATCAGTAAAATGCATATTATGAACAGATATTGCCTGTTGACAGCTTGTGAATGGCTTGACTTTCTCAGGCAATTTCTCTACTGTATACTTCCTACACACCCAATTAAAGACGTGGTTCAATATAGCATCCCATGGAATGAATCATGTAGTTTGATTAGCCTGAAGAGGTAGGTCAGGATGGTTTGTATTTGGAGTTGGTACAACATAGTCTGGAATCTGTGGTGGTGGGAGGAGGGAGACCATGTCAGCTCCCTTGGCCTCTGTAAAGGGGATTAGATTAGATGGTCTCTAAAGTTCCTTCCATCTCTACCTCTAGGATGCTATTGTCCCATGGCTTCTTAGGGCATCAGCATTAGTTATTTCTCTGCAGTTAGGTGGTGCGATAGCTACAACGCTGGATCTGGAGTCAAAAAGACTCATCTTCCTGAGTGCAAATCTGGCCTCAGACATTGACTAGCTATGTCACCCTGGGCAAGTCACTTAACCCTGTTTGCCTCAGTTTCCTCATCTGTAAAATGAACTGGAGAAGGAAATAGCAAACCACTCCAGGATCTTTGCCAAGAAAACCCCAAATGGAGTCATGAAGAGTCAAATGTGACTGAAAAACAACTCAACAATTTCCAGATGAAAATTCATGTAGTCATAAGCACTGAACAAAAGATTCTGTTAAGTGTATTAAGGTGTCACCCCCTTTCTTTGGTGTTGTCATTTCAGATAGATACAGAGGCAACCTCAAGGCCACACCCTCAGACAAGAATCTAATTAGTCAGTTCTTGTCAGTAACCATTACTACTAAGAATCAGAACATCTCCAGCTAGTTTGCTAAGTCTATCCTCCACCATAGACTATCTCTCCCTAGGAGCACAAAATAGGACTAGTTTTCCTTGTGCCATTCATAAATTTTTTGACCTACAAGTAGACAAGAAACTGCTATCCCAAGAGGGATAACAATATACCGAGGTATACATATAGATTGTAAGTAGCAATTGCCAGTTGCCGAGAGGGATCGAGGGAGAAGGATTGCCTAGTCCTATATAAGCCTTCTGGGCTGTGAAGTCACACAGTATTTATTCCTCCTTTGTGATGAATCTCTCAGCTAACCTGACAAAGATAGAATTAGATGACTAGTTCTATATAAGAAGCATTTCTGATGCTGGTTCTTATAGGGTTAATTTCTGACTTTCTCACAATAGGGGATGTAGCTGATGAGAAATCGCTTTAACCACATCACCAGAATGGCTACTTTCCCTCTAAGGTTTTCTCTCAGTTTGTCCTTATTGACAGTTGCCTCTACTGGATATGATTGCATGAAAGGTGTGGCTTTCACCAAATCGGTATGACTTTGTTTACTGCCTGTTGGGCATCTGAATTCCACAGCCTCATTGTGTTTCCGCTGTTGCCACCCTGATGAATTCATAATGACATAATTAACACTGTAGGTTTGTCTTTAGGCAGCATGGAGGAGTGGAGTGATAAAGAGGACCTGAGTTGAAATCCCAGATCTGCTACTTACAATCTATATGTATACCTCGGTATATTGTTATCCCTCTTGGGATAGCAGTTTCTTTATCTCTAAAATGAGGGGATTTGGACTACATGACCACTGAGGAACTTTCAATTTCTATATCTGAAGTTGTCTAATCTTAATTGTAAAGGCCAGACAAATAATTTGATGTTTATTGTTCATTGTTTTTGTTTTTTTCTTTAGTTGTATTAAACTCTTCATGACCCCATTTCTTGGCAAAGATACTGGAGTAGTTTGCCATTTCCTTCTCCAGCTCATTTTACAGATAAGGAAACTGAGGTAGAGTTAAGTGACTTACCCAGGGTCACATAGTAAGTGTCTGAGACTGGATTTGGACTCAAGAAGATGAATCTTCCTGACTCCAGGCCTAGCTTCTATCCACTCTGCCACTTAGCTGCCCCATACAATTTCTTTACTTTCATGATAACGGCAATCGCTACTTTTGTTGATTTGAGTGAAATTTCATTCTATAGTTGATAGCATGTTCTTAAATAGCTAGCATTTGGTACCTCAGTGCCATATGGCATTTTGTGGTTAAGCTTTGCTCTAACAGTATGATTTAAAACATTAGGGTCAAGAAGCAGTAGTTCCTGTTCATCCTAATTTGATGGCACAGTCTCAGAAGTCAACAACTGCCCTGAAGTCCAGAAAAAAATGTTCTTATACTGATCAGTCCAAAGGCAACAAGAACATTTTTCTACAAAATGACAAAATGGCTCAACGGTGGTTAATGTAGGACTTTCTAAAGTCTTTCTTTGAGTTCAACCATCATTGATCCTTGGGCAGGACATTGTCAGGGTCCTGTAAAGACTGACTATCAGATACATATGAGCTCTAAAGAAGTGCAGCAGAGAGAGAAGGAAAAAGCTTTAGTAGAAGGTATCATCAAAAAGGCATGCATCAGTGCCATCATTGCTCAGCCTTTGGGTGTGCTCTGTTCATAAGAACTCAATTATCTTGCAATATACACTGCAGGAAACTGTCCCAAGTGTCACAATAAAGGAGAAATGTCCACACAAACATACAGGAGAAAGTACCTGGGCAACCAGACTCCCCAGAGCAGTACTGCTTTACCACAGATTTTTTTTTTATCTTCTTCCAAAATATGTAGCTTATGGGATTTGATTACATTAGTTTGGAAAGTCTTATGGAATTATATGAAAAACCATCAAAATGTTCATGCTTTTCAACCCAGCAATTGCATTTTTATGTTTATAATTAAGACTAGTAACCAGAAGGGCCAACATATACAAATATATTAATAGCAGCACTCATGGTAATAGCCCAAAAAAGTAGAAACAAACTATATGACTAATGATTATGGAATGGCTAAATAAACTATTGTATCTGATTGGAATGCAATTTTATTCTACTAGAAGAAATGATAGAGTTGAATAATAAATATGTGAAGACAGGAAATAGTGCAGAGTAAAAAAAAATCAAAAGAACCATTTAAACACTGATTTCAATTGTTTAAAGGAGGTGACATTAAACCAGCAATTCTGATGGCAAATACAACATATGGCATGTGGATTGTCTTGTTCAAGTCCATGTACATGGTTTTCATTTCTTTTACCATTTGATGACAGAAAGAGCTGCATGTACACTCGTTTGCAACCCCTTTAATATTCCTTTGCTTAATTGTTTATGGGGATTAAGATTGTGGTGAAAGAAAGGAAGGAAGGAAAGGAAGGAGGAAAGAGAGAGGAAGGAAGGAGGGAAAGAAGGTAGGGGAAAGGAAAGGAAGGGAAAGGAAAGGAAAGGAAAAGAAGGAAAGGAGGGAGGGAAGAAAGAAGGAAGCTAAAGGAGGGAGGGAAGAAGAAAGGTGGGAAGGAAAGAAAGAAGGAAAGAGGGAAAGAAGCAAAGGAAGGAGGAAGGAAAGAGGAAGGAAAGGAAAGGAAGGAAGAAGGAAGGAAGAAAAGGAGGGAGGGAGAAAGGAGTGAAGATGGGAAGGAAGGAGGAAGGAAAGGAAGGAAGAAGGGAAGGGAGAAAGGAAGCAAGGAAGGAAGGAAACCCTTCCCACACACACACAGACACACCCAAAACAAATACACAGATCCACCCCTATTCCTACTAAATTTCCTTTACTCTCCTTGCTTTTATCTGTTGACTATATGTAGGGTGGAGAAGCAGCTAGTGCCCACATTAGGAATATTGGCCACAACCACTATCTTGCCACCCCACTGATCAACTTTCCCATCTTCCTAGTTATGATAACATTATAAAGGCGTGACATCACACTAGGACTTCTAGAAATCTGAGTCTCCATGAAGCAATGGGAAATTACAGGGAGAGCAGAAACTCTGAACTGAACCACTAACTTCAAATGCAATATAAGAAACTGCTGTAGCTTTTGAAGTAATACCAGAGAGTTTTTTTTAAAAAAGTTTTTTTACTCAATGTATTAGAATAGATCAGTGTACTCATGAGTTTGGTAGAGAAAGGAAGGGAAGGTCAGGAAGGAAAATGCCACTGGACATTTTAGAGGGCATTGAACTATAAATCTAAAGGTAGATTTGAATCCTGGCTCTGATATTGGAGAATCACAGATTTTGAGAGATGGAAAGGTCCGTACTTGTAACAGACTACATTTTCAGTCACAAGGACTGAAAGATGTAGAGAATGCAATATCTGGCTATGGTTTATTGATATTGATTAAAATTAAAAATATTCATCTTGGTAGAGTAAAATAGAATCTTAAAGGCTTGCCTTTCACAAAGTGTCCCCCATCCATATATTAAGATCACACAAGATTATTTGAAAGGTGCAACCATAGAGGGAACTGTTCAAAGATGATCTGATTATCTATATCACTAACGGTATTAAGCAAGGAGGCGTATGCTCCTCATAAGTGTCCCACACTATCAGAGGATGGCCACTCTAGATTCCAAATGGATGGTGAAATCCTCCAGATATTCCTATTAGCATATGACAAGCAGTAGCATTGAACAACATAACACAAGTGCTGGCCCATGGCTGTTGAATGGATGAAATTCCACCTATATCGTTTAACTTCTTAAGAAGAATACCCATTGCTGGATATCCAGGCCATGCTCTTTCCATGTGAAATGAGCATTAGCCAACTAAAAAGACTTTGGTTATCCATGATTTGGATATATGAAGAGGGAGAATTAGAGGACTGTATTGTGACTGTAGATGGACAAAGTTTTTACTAAAGGGACAGATGGAATGATTGGCAATCAGCCCACCTTCCTTCTTGTTCAGGCTCTGACACTAATTAGCTGTGTGATCTTGGACAAGCCATTTAGCTTCTTTATCTGTAAAATTAGGGGGTTGAATAACCTGACTTCTAAGGTCCCTTCTAGCTCAATGCCTATGATGCAGTGATAATCTAGTGAGACTAAATAGTATTGAAGGCTGCTTGTTCTTTTGCATCCTCTGATTTTAGCATACTTGCCCGGTGAAAAACAAAGGGTGTGTAGCTATCAATGATGTGATAAAACAAGAATTTCAAGGCGTTCCAAAGATTAGAATGGTCAGAGGAAGATAATTATAGAGATTACAGGTAAAGTGAATGAAAGCATGATTGTTTTGAAACCGTACATAGGTAATATGCTATAAACTAGAAAGGCTGAACTCAAAGGATCAAGTGTTAATGGTTCAATGTCTAATTGGTAGGTCTATAGTGGAGTATTTCAGGGATCTGCGCCTGGCACAACGTTATTTAACGTTGTTATCAAAGACTTAGATAATTGGCACAGATGGCCACATTATCCATAGAATTTGAAAGTCGGAAAAGACCTCAGGAGCTATTTGAGTCAAGCCATCCAGAAAAGGAACCCTTAATACCTGGCAAATGGTCATTCAACCTCTCCCTGAGGAACTCCAAGAAGGAGAGATGCATCCTTCCCTCCCTTATGGCTCATTCCACTTTTGGACAGCTCCATAGCATAAATCTGATTACATTTCAACTTTTGTCTCCATAAGTGCCTCAATATTCTCTATACATGTTACTTAACTGAAGACATCCTTTTTCTATCTATATAGAGGAAAATTAAGGAGTTATGCAATTAGAAGAATTTAAATGATTTTAGAGATAATTTATGGAGTGTGCAATCCTGTCTAGTCAATGACTGAGAACATGGCATAAGTTCCACTCAACAATTTACTGAGTCATTTGGGAAAGAAACATAAATGAATAGTTTTAGAGCTAGAAGGGAGCTTAACAGACACCTGTTGTATTTTACAGATGAGGAAATTGACTTGCCCAAGGTCACATGGGTAATAAAAATGAGAGGTATTATTTGAATGTGAGTCCTGAGAATATAGCATGGGTCTTCTTTCCACTCTACCAAGAAGATACTCAGTTCCTCAAATTCTATTATATACATATAGTATACATATAATAAAGTTTGCAAGGGGTAAACCTTAAGCTATAGAAATGTTAGTTTAAGGTTAAGTACATCATTGATATGAAGTAAGCAGTTCTGGGTATTTCCAAAGTGACTATTCATAGGCAATTTTTAAATATTTGGTCTCTTTTTTAACTTTCTTTTTAGCTTATTCCCCAAAGATGTGGGAGGGGAGAGAGACAGAGACAGAGAGACAGAAGAGAAGAGAAGAGAAGAGAAGAGAAGAGAAGAGAAGAGAAGAGAAGAGAAGAGAAGAGAAGAGAAGAGAAGAGAAGAGAAGAGAAGAGAAGAGAAGAGAAGAGAAGAGAAGGGAAGGGAAGGGAAGGGAAGGGAAGGGAAGAGAAGGGAAGAGAAGGGAAGAGAAAGGAAGGGAAGGGAAGAGAGAAAGACAGGGAGGAAAGGAGGGAAGGAGAGAGAAGGACAGAGAGGGAGAGGGGAAGAGAGGGACAGAGACACAGACAAGAAGAGAATGGGAAAGTAGGATGACTGCTAGCCTTTGAGTTAGGTGTCCTTGATTCAAATCCTGACTCTAAAGATTAATATTCCATACACTCTGTATACATCTTATGTTTACATGTTGTTTCCCCCTTTAGAATGTGAACTCCTTGAGGACAACACCTGTTTTTGCCTTTCTTTGTATTCTCAATACTTAGCATTGATGCGCAGTAAGCACTTGAAATAGGCAGTGGGTGGCTCAGTGAATAGAATGCTGGGCTTAGTGTCAGGAAGACTCCTCTCCCTGAGTTCAAATCTGGCATCAGACCCTTACTGGCTGTGTGACCCTGGGCGAGTCACTTAGCCCTAGCTATCTGCCTCAGTTCATCATCCATAAAATGAACTGGAGAAGGAAATGGCAAACTGCTCCAGTATCTCTGCCAAGAAAACCCCAAATGAGGTCACAAGGAGTCAGATATGCTTGACTGAAAAAGCACTTGAAAAATGTCTGTTTACTTACTAGCCATGGGATTAGAGAGACCTCTCTGAACTTTCATTTTTCTACTTCTAAACTAGCTCAGAGAGCCTAAGCTAGAAGGGACCTCAAAAGCCATTAAATCCAACCCTCTCATTCTACTCATGAAAATTAAGTGTCTTGACCAATGATACCTAGGTAGTATGCATCAGGGGCAGGATTTGAATCCAAGTCCTCTGATATCCAACCTAGTGCTCTTTCCCCTGTACCTCATTGCCTCCTATTTGCCATACTCGCCTCACAGAATTGTTAAGGCAGTCACATTGTAAACTTTAAAGTACTGTAAATATGGATTATTCTCTCTCAGGTCTCAGTTTCCTCACCTGTGAAATGGGGATAATAATACTCATACTATTTAACTCCCAAGGTTGTAAATAAGAAAGCTCTTTGTTAACTTTCAAGCATTGTATACATGTGAAATTTTATTCCTAGCTGCAACATATTTTAAAAATCCTCCCTGAGATGATATTGACAATAACAAAAGTTTCTGTTGAAAACAAATGACCGAAATGGAAATTTATTGTTTTATATTGAATCCTCTCTTATACTTTGCTGTGTACATGGAAATGTTTTTTTTTTTTTCTCATTTTATATTTAAGTTTAAAATGAGTAAAAAAGAAAAAGAAAGAAAAGAAATGGCGAGATTTCTATTAAATTATTTATTGGCTCTCCCCTATTCCGTTCAATGTCCTTTACCTGTATTTTTAATCTTCCAGCCAGGTTGAAGAGAGGTATACTCCTCATTATACACAAACAAAATTTCATAATTTCGTATTTATTGTATGATTTCTTGTCCTGGCTGAAATGATCTTGAAGCGATTGAAACAGTTATTTATCTGGCAGCTCATACATAAACAATGAAATGTTTGATAGTTCAAAGTTCATATGTGACTTGGCTTTAAAGTTAGCAGATAAAATGATGTTATTTTTTTAAGGTTGTTAAGCTTATTAGGTAAAGAGAATGTTGCAAATAATAGTAAATCAAATAGAAATGTCAGCCTCTTGAACAAGATACGTGTTAAGTCATACTAGATAAATGAGGTCATGCAGAACTGTATCTTTAGCCTAGTGAAAATTGACAAGGTATTATAAACCAAAATAAACTTCCTCTTCTATGGATGAGGGATAAATGTATTGTAATGAGACTTCACTGAAACTCACTTCAAAGTAGTTGCCTTGGGAGACAATACCCTTATTCCAGTAAGGCTTCTATTGTTGAGACTTAGAACTGCCTTCAGAGCCAGTTTAAGAGTCAAGCAAGTTTTGTTAGTCATACAACTTTGCTTGTGATCCCAGATAGTACTGCTAGGTGGAATCATATACTCAATTCACTGGCCTGAGCTCTGAAAGCCATTTGGTTCTTTCAAAGGATATAACTGACCCAAGAAAGAGAATTTGTCCCCTCTTAATGAAATGAATGTTTGAGAGACCCGAAGAGAGTTCCTAAAAAGAACATTTGGGCTAGCAGCACAGATTCCTTCCAATAAGTCCCTACATTTTTGTCAAGCTAACAAGCATTTATATATAAATACCTACTCTATACCGGGCATTGCTGACCTAGAATGCAAAGAAAGACAAAACCAGACACTACTATCACAGAGTTCATAGTCTAATAGGGGAGATAACATGCAAACAACTGCGTACAGCCAAGATACAAAAGATAATCAACAGAAGGAAAGCACTAGCAATGAGGGCAATCGGGAAAGTCTTCTGGTAGAAGATGGTGTCTTAGCTGGGAAGCCAGGACATGGAGAAGAGGAGGAGGAAAAGTCCAGGCATGGGGGATAGTCAGTGAAAAATGGCCAGAGTCAGGAGATGGAATGTCCTGTTCAAGGACTAGCAAGGACAGTGTATGTGGGTGAGGAGTATAAGAAATTGGAAAAGTATGAGGAGGCTAAGTCACAAAGGCTTTCTATATTTTATCCTGGGGGTGATAGGGAGCCACTGGAACTTATTGAATGGGGAGTAATATGGTCAGATTTTGCCTTTAGGAAATAAAATTGGACAGCTAAGTGGAGAATGGACCATAATGAAGAAGGACTTGAGGCAAGGAGAGCAAGCCCGAGACTATTGGTTGGTTGTCCTTCGTGCAAGAAGAGGATTGAAATAATATCACAATGTCAAGGTCAAGGTACAGCGTGTCCACCTGTGGCTGACCAAACCAGTACGAACTCAGAAGGCTCTACCACCGGTCCAGCACGATAGGCTATTACAGTGGTCCAGGCAGGAAGTGATAGGGTTGTACCAGGGTGGTAGCAGAAAAAGAGAAGATGATATACATGAGAGATGTTATAAAGACAGAATGCACAGTTCTTGTTAAAAGATAGGATATGGCAGGGTAAAAAAGAGAAAGGAGTTGGGAATGACACCTGCATTGTAAATCTGGGTAACTGAGGATGGTGGTCCCATCGACAATAATAGGGAAGGTGGTAAGAACTGAGGGTTTGAGGGAAAAGATAGTGAGTTCAGTTTTGGACATGTAGGGTTTGATAAAAAATATTCATTTTTTAAATTAATTTATTTTGATTTATCAACAATTACTTCCATAAGCTTTTGAGTTTTAAATTTTTCTCCCCATCGTTCCCCACTTCACTCCCCAAGATGGTGTGCAATCTGATATAGACTTTACGTATATGTTCCTATTAAACCTACTTTCACATTAGTGATGTTATAAGTAAGAATTAGAACCAACCAGAAAGAGGAAACAAAACACAACAGAAGAAAAAATATTTTAGCAAATAATATGCTTCGATCTGCATTCAAACTCCATAGTTCTTTCTTTAGATGTGGATAGCATTTTCCATTATGAGGCCTTTGGAGGTGTCTTAGATCCTTGATGCGTTCATTTTTGAATATATAATAGTCAACTGGAAATTCAAGACTAGAGACCAGGAAAGAGATAAGGGCTGGAAAAATAGACCTGGGAATAATCATAATAGGGATAATAATTTAATCCATGGGAGCTTTTGAGATCATGAAGTCAAATAGTATAGAAAGAACAGAGGGTCCAGACATAGACTTGGAGGACATCCACAGTTAGTGGGCATAAATAGATGAAGATCCAGCAAAGAAGACCAAAAACTGATGGTCAGGTACAAAAGACTTTGAAGACCAAACTGAAGATTGTGTACTTTAACCTGGAGGCTATAGGGAATCTCTAGAGTTTATTGAATGTGGCAGGTGCAATGATATAATCAGATTTGTGCTTTAGGAAGATAAACTTGTCAGCAGAGTGGAAGACGGAATGTAGTGGGGAGAGCCTTGAGGCAAGGGAGATCAACAAACCAGTAGATAGGAAAGAGGAGAACGAGGAGAGAGCAGTGTCCCAAAGACCTAGAAAGAAGAGAGCATCAAGGGGAAGAAGGTGAGTAACAGTGTCAAAATAGCTGAGAGAGTTAAAGAATTAGTAAAGGCTATTAGATTGGGCAATAGTGAGATCATCAGTAACTTTGGAGAGAGCAGTTTCAGTTGAATGATGAAGTCAAAAACCAGACTGCCAAGAGCTGAGACAGTGAGAGGAAAGGGAAGCAGAGATACTGACTATAGATGGTCATCTTCAGAAGTGTTCACTCTTGAACTTCCTCCTAGGCTGTGCCCAGGGCAACTTGTCATTATCCTCTTGGCCCTAGACCTTATTTGGGTTTACATAGCCTGGCAAAGCCCTGATCTTTCGGGGATATCGTCAGTTCAATGGCTTTTGCTTCAGGTGGTAACCGGGAGAGCATGAGATCCAAATTCTTTGAGTTCATCGAGTGTTGTGTCTTAGAATGAGTCTATAAATTCATTAATAAATGTCCCAAGTTCAAAATCCTGTTAATTTTTTGTTGGGTAAGAAACACTTTTTTAAAAAATTTCTACACTGTTTAAATGAATCAATTCACAAGGATAGGGAGCTGGTCCAGTGATCTCATTGATTTAGGGAACTCCCAGATGATGAAACTTTCTTTGCCAGTGCAGCAGATCAGCACCTTCTTAGAAAGTTGTCTAGAGTACTGAGAAGGTAGTGGACTTGCCCAGGGTCTCAGAGCCCCATGTCTTAGAGGCAGGTCCTGAACACACAAGGGCAGCTGTCTTTTCACTACCCCTTTGCTGCCTCATTAGGGGCACTATTTAAATGAACTCCTCCATAACCTACCTTAACACTTGGTATCTTTGGTATTATTTAATTTCTCAAGTGATCATCTCAGAGAGATAATGGGGAGTAACAGGCACAGTCATTTGTGTGTGAAGTACTAGAATACAAAGACGCACGGGTCAGCCCTCAAGGGACCTATGGTGTAAGAAAACAGAGGGGAAGGGCATAAGCATTTATTAAACACCTACTATGTGCCAGGCACTGTGCCAAGCATTTGACAAATATTATCTCATTTGATTCTCACAACAACCCTGGGAGGCAGATACTATTGTTCTTAACGAATTACTTTGTATTCGTTTATCTGCGTGTCTGTTCAGTATCACCCTTAGGCCTGGGCAACTGCTGGCCATGTGGGCAATATGGCTAAAGACATATGCCAGCTGGGAGACCATGGGCAGATCACTCAAATCCATAGTGCCCTAGGCTAGTGTTCTCCAAACTAGTTTGATAAAGCTTTCCTCTAAGTAAAAAATTTGTGTTGATTTAGAAATTTTATTTATGTGCTACTATACTAATAAGTTATATTATAAAACACAAAGAGTAGACATCAAAAAAAGATAAAAGGGAAATAAACGCTATATATTTATTAATAGTACCAAAATATTTTTACTCCCACTAAATGTTAATTTTTTAATCTTTAAATATTGATAGTAACATACTCTCTGTGTTCTGAGCAGTTAACCACTTACTATGTCCTGTATTTTGCTACTTAGAATTTCTGCTATGCCCCATGTTGGCTGCTTAAAAATTCTATATGCTTTTCCTAAATTCTTATTAATTCACAAATTAAACCACTATTTCTTCAAATTTGTTTTTAAAATATATCACCATCGTTAGTGTTTTGACTATAACTATAATAAATTTAAAACTTCTCCCATCAGAAATCAGTATGATTTTATTAATAGAGTGACATTAAAAAAAGATGTGTGATCATCTCCTTTACTACTGCACCCTGAGGACCACGGGGCAATTCGGTCTGACTTGTGGCTCCCTCAGGGAGAGGATGTTATCTTACTTTTCTGTTTGGACAGCCAATGCTTAACACAATACCTAGCAACATAGTGAGTTCTTCCTAAATGCTGGCTATTAATTCATTCATTCATAAGAGGAGATGAGAGAGAACAGCAGTCCATGCTGAGAGAGGGACCATGAGTGAAAACACAGAGGCAGGAAGGCCCACAGTAAGTACCTTAGTATGACTGGAGCAGAGAGTATATATTGGGAAGAATGGGAAATTAGATTGGATAGCCAAAATATCGTGGGATTATATTCTAATTGAAAAACTGGGCAAAGGAAAGTTTTACAGGATGGGCAGTAAAAGCACATTGTCAGTTATTTGCCCGGGGAATAATATGATGAAATTAGTATTTTAGGAATATTAAGTTGCTTAATGGATGGAAGGGAGAGAGGCTGTAGGCAAAAGGATCAGCTAGGAGATAAATATGATAATTCAGGTGTGAAAGGAAGAGGGTCTTGGAAAAAAAAATAAAAGAGGGCCTTGGATTAGGGTGGTAGAAGTGGGAGTAGAGAACACTCCACCTAGAATGATTCAAGTTGGCCAGACTTAGCCAAGCCAAGGTGCTGGGCATTGGCTCCTGAGAGAGACCAGGTGGGGCCTGGAAGCTGCCGATTACCACAATCCAGGAGTATGGATTAACGTGGGTCATCCAAGCTGAGAAAGGGAATGGAGGAATAGAAAAAATCTAGAGAACTATGATCTGAGGACCAATGAATTAAAGTGACATCAATCAGATGGTATAAGAAGCCAACTAGCTTATCAGATAAGCAGATGTGAGGCACAGCAATTGTGGTATCATAGTTCAAAGCAATAGTTGTAAATTCTCTGAAGATAGCAAATTGTACTGTACAAAATTTCTTTATGAATCAGAGCTCTTTAACTGTATGTCTCAGCATTCTTGCCTAGGCTTGCCCTGAACTTAAAGAACCTTAAGAACTTAAAGACAGAATCTCAAAGATAAATTGGAAGGTAGAGGGATGTTTTGGGGGCAATCAGTTAACACTTATTAAGCACCTACTGTGTGAATTGAAAGGTAGAGTAGTGTAATTCATAGGGCCCTAGACTTGGAAGTAAGCAGGACTGAATTTAAAATTCTGTCTAGGACACTTACCAGCTATGCGACCATAGGGAAGTCTTTTGACCTTTCTGTGCCTCAGTTTCCTGTAAAATGAAAAACTTCTGGTTCTAAACCTGTGATTGATTACTGCCAGGTACTAGGAAAACAAATATATAAATTGAAAAGCTTTATGGATTCTAGAGCTATGTCCTATCCCTGCCACTCAGAGTAACAATTTCATGTTAAATAATAAATAGATAATACATAGCAACTCATAAAGTGTCCGTATAATAACCCTTCCCTTTCCAATGAATTCCACCTTCCACCCCAAAGACCTGTTCAAGTGTACTGTAGTACACTGACCTAAGGACTTGGCCTTCTTTGACCCAAAGGTAAAAAAATAGAGGTTGCCAGGGAGGCAGCCCCTAATATTCTGGTGAGTTTCATCTTTACCCAAGAGACTTATAAGATCTGTAGCTTCAGATCTATAAATCTGGAGCCCTGAGAACTTGGGCTCCTCCCAGAAGAAATATAAACTTGAGTTGCTAGGAAGTTAACCTCTCACCTAAAAGAGAAGGTAAAAGACCTGGAGCAATATCTTTCTATTCTCCCAGGTTATCGGGGGAATGAAATATTCTTTGAAAGGATGGAAGACATATTTCAAAGGAGAAACAAAAGAAGAATAGAGTCTTTAGCTGTATTAAGAAGTTGGGGAAAGGAATATAACCAAGAAAAAGAAGAAAAGAAGGATCCCAGTACTTTTGAAACAAAATCATGAACAGAGATATGCTGGAGCCATTTCTTACAGGTTACAAGAGTTGATTGTTAAATTCTCAGTATGTGCATTTACACCTCAAAAAATTAACAAATGCTACAAATCAGGGCTTGATTATATCATTTTGTTGTTGTCTAGACTTAAAAAAGTGATTGATAAAATTATGATAATGCTAATTAAACTTAAAAGTGGGTCCTGTGTACATGATTTTCCCCATTAAGAGAGCTGGTTATTAAACATTTACCAGCATAACAGGGTTCTTCCAATAAAGGATAGAACTAGACCCTCTTAAGAGAAGCAACTTCTATCTACCTCCAAAGAAAGAATTGATGGAGTCTGAATACAGATCAAAGCATACTGTTTTTCAATTTATTTTTTTCGTATTTGTTTTTGTCTGTGTTTTCTTTTACAACATGATTAATATGGAAATATGTCTTGCATGATTGCACATGTATAACCTATATCAAATTTTCTCTTCATCTCAGGGAGGGAGCAGAAAAGGGAGGATAAGAATTTGGAAAAAAATTTAAATGAATGTTAAAAATTGTTTTCACATGTAATTGGGAAAAATAAAATATTCAAAAATCATTTTAAAATAATAAAAAAGATTTTAAAAGAGAGAAGCAGCTTCATATGCTCCAAGGAATGATTATGTGGATACACAGGCACTACTAAGAGAATGACCTCGAGGAAGAGGCAAATAACTATGGTTAGGGGCTTCCTGATGATGAGTACTGAGACTGCCAGATGTTAACCTGGTATGAACAAAAGATAGGTCTGATATCTACTCCCCAAATGTGTCTGGAAGAAAAGAGAAAACCTCTTAAGAAATGATGCCCTTCACTACAGTGACTCACTCTAATGACGTACATTAAGACACATGCTGCCACCAGAAAGAACAAAAGCATTGTTAGATATTGGAACCAAGGAAATGGAGACCTTGGGAATATAAGTATTGTTATCCTAGAAAATGTAAGCTTTTTAAGGGCAGGGTCTATTTTATTTTTGTCTTTGTGTCCAGAATATCTAGCAAAGAGGTTGGTGCTTAGGAGATGCACGGAAGTGCTTTGATTGCTCACTGTTGCCACGTGAAGGTAAAAACTTCAGGAATGAAAGGTGAATTTAGGAGTAACAATAACAATAAAAACAATTATATAATAACAACACACATACATACAAACACAATTTTACTTACCAACATTTAGGATGGTGCTTACAAAAAAGGTTTGGATTTTTAGACTTTGGTTCAAAAAGTCTTGGCCATGGAGGGAGTGAACTTAACAAGGAATAATAAAAATATGTTTATCTGGAATCTTGTGACTCTGATCAAGAGGGCTTGAAAATGGAAATGGAGGGAAAAGAGAAAAACTGCCTGCTTACATATCTGCCAATTTGGACTCCACAGAAAACTGCAGGCATCACATAGGATGAAAAACATCAGTAGTGAAGACCAGTAATTCAAAGGAGATAATATCCAAGCAAAGAGCCAGCAATAAAGCCCATGGGCTCACAAATACACAAAATAAGTAAAAGTTGATTAGTGACACTGAGGCAGAGAGAAATATTCAGCCTCGTTGACATCTCTGAATCCTTGTGGCTTTAGACCTATGATAGAAATGTGCTTGTGGAATAGCAATCCTTACTCCAGAGAAGCAGAAGAAATCAAAGGGATGGTGGGTTAGCATTTCATGGCATACGTAAGATTTGCAGGAATTAGAATGGGGAGGACCAAAGAAGGCCATTTGGGGAAAGATAATAGTGATAGGTAGCATTTATAGCTTTACAGATATTGCCTTATTTAATCCTCCTTCTGTCTCCCCAACTCCTATTCCATTTCTTCCTTCTGCCCAAGTAGTCTGTTATATGTTACACAATGGCTCTTGTTTCCACATCCACACAGAGAGAGAGAGTTAGGTGTATTGACCTAGAGGAAATGGAATGGGAGTTTGGGAAACAGATCACAAACTTTGCAGAGAGGAATGATATAGTAGTGGTGAGAAAGAACAAAAGAAAGAGACAGCAAGAGGAAAGAAGGAAAGAAGGAAGGAAGGGAGAGAGGGAGGGAGGGAGGGAGGAAGGAAAATGTATTAAGTGCTGACTGTGCTAAGGGCTGTGCTAAGCACTTGATCTGTAGTACTAAAGCAAAGAAAGCTTACTCTCTAATAAAGGGAGACAACAGGAAGAGAAAAGTGGGGTCCAAGGCGAGGTATTTTGGTTTGGAAAGTTACAAGGATGGTGAGTGTGAGAGACGAACTCTCAGAAGTGAAGCTTTTCAAAGGTCAATAATTCTTGATTATTACTTTCGACATCCTCCCCCGCTCAGACCCTGCTTTTAAGAACATAACAGAAAGAATAAGCTCTGCCCCCAACCTGAACTGTTTGCCCTTAGCTTCCTGCCTTTCTCTTGCCTCTGGGATAAGGGAGAAGGGGATAGGAAGAAACTATTTGGGATCTGGAATGTAAACCCACTTCCCAGTCAACGGGAATAAGGGATAGTGGTGGGTGGGGATTTGTTTGCATTCAGGTATATAATCCCATTTCTTTTTGCGTGCTAAGTCTCTGTCCTGCGTGCATGGGAGGAGCACACAGCCTTCTCACAAGATTGTAATAAAGGTAACCTTTGCTTCCCACCTTGAGAAGTCTCTGAGTTTAATTTCAGTTAGGGTTGCTGCCCCACACAGTGAGTGAAGCCACAGGGGAGTAAATTGACATACTCTTTGAGGAGTAAAAGCAGAGTTGATTTGATTGTTTCCAGAGCAGGAAAGGAGGAAGAGAACTCTGAGGAAGGAGCAGAAGATACACGTATAGGCACCACTCTTAGTAGCTGGTGAGAACTCCTGGGAATAAAATGAACTGTGGCCCAGAACTAGATGTAGGAATAGACTGAGGTGATGCCCAGTTCAGACAGTCTCCAGGATGGGAGAATTCAACTATCCAGATACCTTCTGAAGTTTGTTTGCTTTTTGAACAAATACAAAGCTGCCTGTATTTTTAATTGTTTCTTAGTAATTATTTCATTCTTTAAAAGGTAGAGGGAATAATAAGATAAACTGTCATACAAACTCTGGAAAGCTTGGGAGGAGGTGACCACTCCATCTTAGAATCCATGATGCATAAGAAGAGGAAAGTTGGACATACTCGGCCACACACACCCCAGATTTGGGGAGAACAGATACCCAAAGACTTCAGAGAAAGGAAAAGTAGATCACAATGATGGGGTGTGGCCCAAGCTCAGGTCTTCCCCCCTTGTACCAAAGGGAATCTGGCTCCCATTTGTCTATGGGCCCCAACCCCTCATCTCCCTTTGAAAGGCTTAGCCTTACCTTTTAATCTTATTCAGATGCCCCTTTACCCCTTGCCCTAAAAACAATCTGGCTCCCATTTTAGGTTCCTTATCGATTCCCCTTGTCAACTCCCCTTATTTCCCTTTGAAAGTCCTAGCCCCACCTTTTTGATCTCATTCAGATGCCTTTCAGTCCCTTCATTATCTACTCCCATTGTCTATTCAATCTCTTAGACATTCCAATTTAATTCTCACTCAAACCCTTTTCCCAGACCATTTTCCCAGACCCTTCCCTGGTCACCCAAAGTCACTTTAGTATATAAGACCTACTCTGGCCTCCATTCAGGGCTGAGAATCTCAAGCCCAAAAGGCTGAGCTTTTCTCATGCCTGCTAGTCCTTAGGGGCATCACCTGGCCTAAATGTTTTATCACTAATAAACTTTCCTCTGGCTGGAAGAAGATTTGAGTTGAATTCATTCGGACAGGGCCCTGGCACCACGATCTTGGGGTTCCCAGCACCCGAAAACCTCTAGACCTCTTCATTTTTGTTTCTTTTTTTCCCACTGATTTTTATACAATCTGTTTCCCCTAAAATTTAAGTAGTCTCAAATCCTAAATTTGATTTTTAAAAGACTTAAATGCTCAAGTAGACATTACTTAGCAGACAGCTTAGCACACACTATCATTGTTGTTCAGTCATTTTTCAGTCGTGTTTGATTCTTTGTGACCCCATTTGGGGTTTTCTTAGCAAAGATACTAGTTTGCCATTACCTTCTCTAGCCCATTTTACAGATGAAGAAACTGAGGCAAACAGGGTTAAGTGATTTGCTTAGGGTCACCCAGCTAGTAAGTGTCTGAAGCCAGATTTGAACTTAGGAAGATGAATCTTCCTGACTCTAGGCCCAGCACTCTATCTGCTATGTTACCTAGCTGTCCTCAAGCACACTAAGTTGCAAATAAATGCTTGTTGCCTAAACGACTTTCAAATTATGATTCTCAGGTACCATGGAATGAGGTAATCCTTCTCTCTTATGAATTTGATTTAGAGATTAGGCAATTCTTTTATGTCTAAAGGACCTTCAGGAATAATAAGTAACATTATCAGTACCTTTAATGTTTAAAAGGAAATTGCTAAAAACCCATGTAATTTTCTTTAAAAAGCCTTTAGGAATCCATGGGGAAAGAAACCTTTATTTGAGACTATCATGGCGGCAGCTAGGTGGCACAGTAAGTAAAGCACTGGTCCTGGAGTCAAGAGGACATGAGTTTAAATCCGGTCTCAGACCAGACACTTGACACTTACTAGCTGTATGACCGTGAGCAAGTCACTTAACCCCATTGCCTAGCCAAAACAATTAAGCAAACAAAAAAAAAATATCATGAAATTATTCTGATAACTATTGCTCAGGTACCATCAAGATCTGAGTTTGAATTGGATCCTAGAGGGAATATGGAGCCACTGGACTAGAGATTATAGAGCAGGAGAATAGAACCTAGTCAGTAGGTGAGTAAAGTCTATTAAACAGGAGAGTACAGTGATCAGACCTGTGTTTTAGTAATATCATTGGCAGCTTTATGGAGGACTATTTACCTAGGACACCATGTCCAAGAACTGGGATTTGGTTAAACATTAATGACAGTTTAGGATAGCAAATAACCACCTAGCCATAAGGCTAGACAAAAATAATTTATGTTGAAGAGAGAAAAAAAGGCATGTTCACATTTAGGCTCCAAGTGACCTCACTGTAATGTTTCTACCCTTCAGAGCCTATCTTGAAAAATAGTCTATGTTCCCTTTTATTTACTTCTCTTCCTTCCCCTTTTGGAAGCCTATCCCCACAGCCACCTGCTTTTGCCTCCTACCTCCTTTAGAATGGCTTCCTGGGGATTTTGATAACTGTGGTCCTTTCTTCATCACACTTCTTTTGGCCAACAAAATCAATTAAAGTTTAATCATTCTCTCTTTTTTTCTTTCTAACTCTATGGAGCCCAACCTTCTGGCCTCTTACTCATCTAGTTCAGGTTGAAAATTGAATCTCAGTCCCCATGGACTAAATTTAAGTTAGAAGAAGTCTTGAAATTCCTGTTCCTTACATTGCTATACCACCAATTAGATTGCTTTTTCACTCATTCCTAGCCCTTGGGCAATTTTACAATGCATCAATACCCTTTGAAAAATTCTGGTTTCAGGGGCAGCTAGGTGGTGCAGTGGATAGAGCACCGGCCCTGGATTCAGGAGGACCTGAGTTCACATCCAGCCTTGGACACATAACACTTTACTAGCTCTGTGACCCCGGGCAAGTCACTTAATCCCAATTGCCTCACCAAAAAAAAAATACAGGTTTCCTTATCTCATTCAGATTCTATGGAAACGTAGGGAAAGAAGCTAAAGGCTTATAAATGACCTTTGGCTAGGGAATGTCCATGTTTTCTGGTGTTTTGATTTTCTCATTTTACAACAGCTAGGAAGGTTTGTTCTTTTTGAGGTAGACAAGGTATCATCTACTTATTCAGGTGAACAGGAGCTGTGCTGATAAAATTTGAAATAGCCTTTTAAAATGATTTTATCATGGGGCAGCTAGGTGGTGCAGTGGATAGAGCACTGGCCCTGGAATCAGGAGGACCTGAGTTCAAATGCAGCCTCAGACACATAATACTTCCTAGCTGTGTGACTCTGGGCAAGTCACTTAACCCCAATTGCCTCACTAAAAAAAAAAAAACAACAAAATGATTTTATTGTATTTCTCTTTTTCTATATCTGTATGAATCCTTAGAGAAATTAATTAAAATAATTGAAATGCTTTAGAAAAAAATCCCATAGAGTATAATAACAGCTATGTAGCTATGCAATTTCACAGCACTAACAATTATAAAAATAGTGCATGAATGGGATGTCCCAGTGAAGACTCCTCAGTGTAATTAAGGTTTGGGATAAGGATGAGTGGGATGAAGGGTCCCATGAAGACTTCTCAGAAGAATAAATAGAAATTGTATTAGACTCAAGGCTGGCGTAGCAGCCTGACAGGCCTAAGTTTTGGTTTACTAGAAATCACCTGAGTTACGGGAGTCTAGCCCCAAGTACCCCCCCTCCCTTTTATGCCATTGTTATATCAGTAGTTAAAGTTTGCCAAGCCTGAAACTCCTGAAGCCCCCCTGTATCTTGTTGTACCTGTTGCTATATTCCAGTCATGGTGACCTGGCTGTACAGTACAATGTATCTCAGTAGTTAAAGTTTGAAACCCTCCCTTTTGTATCATGTTGTTACACCTGTTGCTATATTCCAGTTACGGTGGTAACCTTGCCACAACAGCACAGCGTCTAGTTTGACTGCACATTTTTAATTGTTTCTTTGGCAACGCTTCAGTAAAGTAAGGGGCTACATACAGATATGTATATAGCTTCTATGTTATGTTTTCTGTTTCTATAGATTTGCTCAGGGTGACGTTGCCAATGTTTGTCAGAAGTGGGGCTTGAACGTGGGCCTTTCCAGTTCCAAAGTCTATCACTCACTAATGTCATGTGGAATATGGGAGTTCTGCAAAAATACAGAATTTGTAGACTCACATTGGCCAGTTGGTGGAAGGGGGGCTTTGCCCGTTAGGGCTATTTAATCTGGTTCTTTGTTCCTGTACTCTGTCTCCCCTCATCAGAGCGTTCTGGTGGAGGGACACCCTATTCTCGAGAATAGCAAATAAATTAACTTTCTGTTTCTCCTTGAAAAACCTCTAAGCAGTTTTTTAAATTTGAGTGGCATCCCCCACAGCATTTGTTAGAAAACCTCAGATTTAGAAAAAACTTGGGATTACTGGATGGCCAATATGTGTTTTCTAGTTATATGATGCCCTCGTGTGGCAAGTGAATGACATGATATACTTAAGGAAAACCCTTGCCATCTAGGACCCTATTCCCAAACTTTTGCGACTACAGAACACATATGAGATTGTGATATATTAACAGAACTCATAAATTTAAGTCCAGGCAGAAAATTTGGCTATCTTCAGATTTTCCTCAAATAACCTTCTTTTATAGGGATTAGGATTAGACTTGTGATTTCAATAGTATAAGGAACTCTCAGATGAAGAAACTCTCTCCATCAGTGCAGATTACTACCTCCTCTGCAATTTACAGTTATTAGATAGTTGCCTAAAGCACTGAGAAGTTAAGTGACTTGCCCAGGATCATGGGTCAGAAATAGGATTTGAACTGAGGTCTTCTTGGTTCCAAAGCCATTATTCATTATTCACTACACCACATTACCTATCTCATCAAACAAATAGAAGGAATTATTAAGGACAAGGTAGATGTGTTTGATTATAGGAAAACAACTGGACCTGTGTTTTTATTGATGTAGGGAACTTCCAGATAAAGAAACCCTTTCTACCAATGCAGGCCAGCATCAGTAACTTATAGGCTTAGAGCAGAGGTTTTAAGCCAGAGTCCATGAACTTTTTTAAAAAATATTTTAATAACTGTAATTTCATTATAATCATCATTACATATAACTGTATTTCATCATAATATTTCATTATTTATAATCCTATTTATTTTATCTTTATGCATTTAAAAACCATTATCCTGAGAAGGGCTCCATCAGCTTCACCACAGTGCCAAAGGGTTCCACAAGACAAAGAAGGTTAAGAAACATATTTTAGTTGCTTAGATCATAGAGCTATTCAATTATTTGCCCAGGGTGACGTTGCCAATGTTTGTCAGAAGTGGGGCTTGAACGTGGGCCTTTCCAGTTCCAAAGTCTACTTTCTATCTACTACATGACATTTATCACTCACTAATGTCATGTGGAATATGGGAGTTCTGCAAAAATACAGAATTTGTAGACTCACAGTTGGTAGAGTTCTCAGAGGCCATTATCTGGTGGTTACCTTACCAAGGATTCCCTCTACAACATCCCCAAGCTTCTCCCCTCCCCAGCCTTTACTTGAATACCTTTAATAAGAGTGAATCCACTGCCTGCTGAGGCAGCCCATTCCATATTTGGATAGCTACCATTGTTAGGAAGTTTTTCGTGACAATGATTCTTTGAGACTTCCTTCCACCTATTGCTTCTGGTACTATTGCCCTCTGAGGCCAAGCAGAACAAGTGGAATCTATCTTCCATGTGGCCATCCTTCAAAATATTTAAAAACAATTCTAGTACCCCATTCTAGGTCTTCTCCAGGTACAATCTCAAGGACTTCTAGCAACCTGCCCAGCATCTTTAAAGTTCCGTTAGTTTAGGAATGTCAGCCTAAAGCAGTAGTCTCCAAAGTGGATTGTGCAATGGACCATTGTCCACTGGGGATGTGGAAAGGAAATATTAGCACTTCTATTTACATTTATTTTTATCTAAAAATAATAAATTGAGCCAGATTGACAGCGGCATCTGTACTAGGTTGTATGTAAGATGGTCACGTGTTATATGCACAACTCAAGGTATCCTAAAGTAAGAGGTGAAGCTCTATTATGTCAAAGGGTTGACAGTGGTGCCCTCACTCATTCATTTGCTTTCAGCATATTGTGGCATATTGCAGTTTATGTTAAGTAGATTTTTGGATTATTTCAGGTTGTTTTAAAGTAAACAAACACTAACAAAATGAACAGTCGGCTTAAAAATATTCCTCTAATAAAACCACTGATTAAAGATAACTTTATCAATTTGAGTACATGCAAACAAGAAATTGGCAGAGTTGACACTTCTTTTCCAAGTACTTCTTCATAAAACACATTATGAGGTAAAAACAAGGATGATCTCATTGGATCTGACAAGAGATCAGCAAAAAAATTCAAAATTATCATTGAAACACAGGATGATGTCAACTGTTGTTAACAATGAGTCTCTTTCTAAGTGTATCTTATGATTCTTGATACTAGCTAATGAGAGTATGAAACCATCGTGATTAGCAAGGCATTTAAAAACTTAGCTTTTCTTACTAAAAACTATCTAGGTCACCCACAAAAATTCTTATGTGAGCATATTTTAAAAACTTGGAATTAGAATCTTAAAACCTGATTAAAAAATTTCCAAACCAAGATATTCAGTGGGTTTTGAATATGTTTGTTAAAAGTATAAAAATATGACATCTTCTGATTAATTTACAAGAATAATAGATTGACATAAGGAAGATGGAAATTTACTAGCCAAATTTCAACAATGAGCTTAGCATAATTGATAGATGGGACTGATAAATTAGTATCATGATTTAGTGAGGGTAGTCAATGATCATTGCTTCCATTAGGACTTATGTATCTTTGTGAAGCCTCATTTTCAGTTGTGAAAGCCATTCAAAATCAAGTGTAAAAATGAATGGAATTTAGAACCAGACTGTTGACTTGCCATTTCACAAAATGTTAGATCAAGATTTTTTAAAATAATAGAGAATATTCAATCATATTGCTCTTATTAAAATATCAGCTAGGTGGCACGGTGCTTCAAGGGCTGGGCTTGGAATTAGGAAGACAGATTCAAACACTGCTTTATGCTTCCTTTCTCTACTGCTATTATTAATAAGTGTAATAGTTCTATTCAGATTGCCAGGCCATCCAGTGTCCCCATTCCTTTTCTTTTTTTCAGTCATTCTTTGTTATACCTGAAATAAAACTATCTGAGAGGCAAGAACAGGTAAAAGCAATTCCCAAATTGTAGCTCCTAATAGAGAAAACCTCATTTCCAGAAGCATTGCCAAGTGAATGGAAAATCTTTATGGTTAAGAACACTGACACGTTACAGATGCACCAACAGATAGATAGCCAGTATAGTAGCTAGAGCACTGGGCTGGAATCAGGAAGACCCAAGTTCAGGTCTGGCCTCAAACACTTCCTAGCTGTGTCACCCTGGGCAAGTCATTTAACCTATATTTGCCTTCATTTCCTCAGTTATAAAATGGGGATAATAACAACACCTTCCTCAAGGATTGTTATAAAGGATCAAATGAGATAACACTTGGTAGCTTTTATAAACACTTAGCACAGTGTCTGTTACATAGCAGGTGTTATATAAATGTTAACTATTATTATTATTCATTTGTATTCATGTCATATTTCATTGAAATATTGATATTTCCCACACGAGGAATCTCCTTTTACCAGTGCAGACCGGCACTTTCGCTGCAACTTCATAGTCTTAGAGACCTGCTTAGAGCCCTGAGAATCAATGATTTCCCCAGAGTCACATAATAAGACCGGGGGCAGCTGGGTGGTGAGGTGGATAGAATGCCAGGCTTGGCGTCAGGAAGACCTGAGTTCAAAATTGACCTCAGACACTCACTAGCTGTGTGACCTTGGTCAAGTCACTTAACCCTATTTGCTTAGTTCCCTCATCTGTAAAATGAACTGGAGAAGGAAATGGCAGACTACTCCGCATATTTGCCAAGAAAACCCCAAATGGGGTCATGAAGAGTCAAACATGACTAAATGACTGAATAACAGCAAGCACATAATGTGTCAGTGGAAGGACTTGAACTCTGATGTTAGCTTTCTTTTGCCTAAGCCATGCTGTCACTGTACAGGATATGAATGAAAAGTTGATGGGAGAAACCTTCAAGGTTTCAAATTATTTCATCACTATTGATTTCAGTTGGCAAAAACCTTTTCTATTGGTTTTTTTTTATTATTGATAACAAACTTGGGAAAGAAGACGTAGAGTAGGGATTCTTAGCCTTTTTTTTCCCCCTTGTCATGGACTCTTTCAGTAGTTTGGTGAAAACTATGGACCGCTTCTCAGAATCATATATTTAAGTAATTGAAGGAAATGCTGAAATTTGTTTAAAGAAAAAAATCACATCTTTATTCCAATATAATTGGCATTTGTAATCATACCTATTTTGTTTTACGTATTTAAAACGATTATAATTATGGCTAGCATTATATAGCACTTTAAGGTTTGCAAAGTACTTTACAAATATTTCATTTTATTCTTACAACAACCCTGGGAGGTAGAAGCTATCATTATCTCAGTTTTACAGATGAAAAATCTGAAGCAGACAGGATTTAAGAAAGATGCAACTGAAAAAACAAATGAAGAAATAATAAAAATAATTACTAAAATATAAATAATTAGTAGAGGTGTAATTTTTCCCATCCAAGTTCATACACCCCTTGAAATCTATCCACAGATCCCCTGCCAGCCCCTGGCATAGAGGTAACTCTAGCATTATAACTATACCTTTATTAAGAGACATTGTTAAGGTTATTTTGATGACTCACTCCCTTGTCAGAAAATTTATAACCAGAAGTAGAAATGACCTACTAGTCATAGGACTTTGATAACAAGGATTACAGTGTGAAATGATTAATGAAAAATCCCCCAATAAAGTCTCATTCCAGTGCGTCATTGTGACGTGGAGGTGACCCTTCATTCTCAAAGGCTATGCCATTAGTGAAAGCTCGGGCAAATTCTACTCTTCTGGAAAGGCTTAACCCTGTTTGCCTCAGTTTCCTAATTTGTAAAATGAGCTGGAGAAGAAAATGACAAACCATTCCTTTGCCAATGCCAAGAAAACCCCACATGGGGTCACGAAGAATTGGATACAACTGAAAAAACCGACAAACAACATGATGTCAGGGATACAGCAAGCAACTTTGGCCTTACTGCTAATGTTTGCCCTCTGAGATTAGTTTCCATTTACTCTCTATATATTTTATATGTATGTAGTTTGCATGTTGTCACCCCATCAGAATGTGATTGCCATGATTTTTTTTGTTTGTTATTTTGCCTTTCTTTTTTTTTTCCAGCCCTTGACATAGTGCCAGGTATATAGTAAGTCTTTAATATACACTTATTAGAGTCAAAGGTTAGCTAGTTTAAAGACACTAGCTACCAGATGCTAAAGTGTTTGGGGTTGCAGATACTCATATTAAAACACTGACTAAGGCGCAGCTAGGTGGTGCAGTGGATAGAGCACAGGCCCTGAAGTCAGGAGGACCTGAGTTCAAATCTGGCCTCAGACCAAACACTTGACACTTACTAGCTGTGTGACCCTGGGCAAGTCACTTAACCCCAATTGCCACACAAAAAAAATACTGACTAAAATGTAGAGGCATTGAGAGCTGCTTCTGTAGAGAGAGTACTAAGTAAAATACAGTCAAATAGTCCAGGAAACATAGATGTCTCTGGAAGTTTTGGAGATGGTCAAAGGTAGAGACAGGATTAGGTTGAGGCCAAATTTAAGGGAAATGGGAGAGAATGCTGGTCCTTGGGCTCCATATTCACCACTCTGTCAACCACAGCACACTGTCACTAGGAGCTCAGTTTGTTGTTGCTGTTGTTTTAATTTATAAAACAAAGACAATAATGCTTGAGCCACCTCTCAGGATACATTCACCCAAACTCCCATGTTCAGAACTTGAAGCCTATTTTTGGTGCTTCCTTTCCCTTTATAGGATGCCAAATCCTCTTGAATATATACCTCTTCAGCCTCTCTTGCATTTCTTTTTCCTGCACTGCTACAACCCTAGTGTAGGTCTCCATTATCACCAATCTGAGACTATGGCAAAGGCTTATTTATGCATTTTCCTACTGCCACTTGGCTCCAATGTATCCTTTAAATCTCTTTTATAATAACTTGATCACAGAAACACATTAATTATACCTGTAGGGAAACTTGGTGTTCATTTCAGGGGTTCTTAAGCTGGAACCCTCTTAAGTAATGGATCCCCCAAGTAGTCAATACATAGATTTCAGGGGTTCATGAACTTATATGGAAAAATGACATCTATTCCAATGTAATTGACGTACTTTGTAATCTTACCTATTTTAGGCCTTTATAATGTTCTTCTGAAGCATACTATTTGCTCTTTTTTTTCTTCTGTTTTGTTTTGTTTCCTTTTTTTTTGATTCCTCCTATTGGTTCTAATTCTTCCTTAAAACATGACTAAGGTGAAAATATGTTTAAAAGAAATGTGTATGTAGAGCCTATACCAGATTTTGTGCCGTCTTGGGGATGGAGGTGGGGAGGGAGGGAGAGAAAAGTTTAAAACTCAAAAGCTTATGGAAGTGACTGTGGATAACTCAAAGTAAATTAATAAAAAGAAATAAAAAGAACTCAAAAAAAGTTCTGAGAAGAATAAAAGCTATCATTTGTTGTAGCTACATAAATACATAGCACTTTATAAATCTATACATAAATATAAATAAATGCATAGCACTTTAAAATTTGCAAATACTTTATGAATGTAAATAAATATATATTTATAAGTATTTTCTCATCTTATCCTCACAACAACCCTGGAAAGTTGGTGCTATTATTATCCCAATGCTACTGACAAAGAAATTAAGGTGGAGGTTAAATGACTTGCTCAGGATCACACAGCTAGTAAGAAGGGTTCTCTTACTCCAGGTCCATTCTATCCACTGCTGAAAAGGGATGGAGATTCACCAACTAGCTGAAAAGGGATCCTTAAGTTCCATTAGCCTGTTGAAGGAGTCCATGACACGAAAAAAGAAGCCCTGATCTAGTACAATTCTCTCATTTCACAGATGAGGAAAATGAAGCCTAGAGAAATTAAATGCATTATTGCTCAAGGTCACACAGGTAATGAGTAGAAGAGGCAGTAAGACAATCAACTGTCCTGGGATCCTTCCAGCTTCATGGTCCTTTGTTTAGCAATTCTGCACTTTTTTTTTAGCCCATGATTTCATCCCTGTACTGACCTCTACGGATGCAACTTGGCACCTTCTCTACAATTTGTAGTCATAGACTGTTGCTTCTTGTACTGGGAGGGACTTGCCAATATACGGAAGTGATAGAATTTGAACCCAGGGTTTCCTCACTCTGAGGTCAGTTCTCTACCCATCTTGTTAGGATGTTTTGTTCAATGCGTGGTCTTCTCATATAATATTGCCTGTTAAAGGTATCTGAGTTTGAGTCATACACCTTTTATTAGACCAGGAACTCCATGAGGGCATGAGATGGCTTTTATGCCATCTCAGCTTCTATCTACCTCCGGGACTAGCCTAGCACCTGATATAAATGCTTAATAAATGTTTATTGAATGAATGAATATTTAATGAGAATACTTATGTGAATGGATAACAGAATCTTAGCTCTAGGGCTGAA
The DNA here is from genome assembly GCF_003287225.1 of Phascolarctos cinereus. NCBI lineage: Eukaryota > Metazoa > Chordata > Mammalia > Diprotodontia > Phascolarctidae > Phascolarctos > Phascolarctos cinereus. The sequence goes on along the minus strand of NW_027555514.1, from coordinate 52,165,191 downwards.
AGGGCCCTCAGAGGGCCCTCCAGTCCCCTTCATTCTACAGATGAAGATACCGAGGCCTAGGGAACTTCTCCAAGGTCACTCCCAAAGTCCTCTGACTTCCAGAGCCAGGGAGAACAATGTAAGAGAATGATGATGATGGTGATGATGATGGCTTTCAGTAAATGCGTTTGCTGTTTGTGCCCCACGGGATCTGCAACCATCAAAGGGCCTCGGGAAAAGAGCGGCTAATCCAGAGGCCCTCCGGGGCCACATACCCTAACCAGCCTCCCCTAATCATTCAAGAACTCCGGTGGTTTTGCTCCGGGTGGCTTTTTCCCAGGAAGTTGGGCCAAGGCTGAAGTCCAGAATTCCAAGTACAACAGCAGCCTAGGTCTACCATCCTTCTCCCTCTTCTCTTTTTGCTTCTGGATTCTAGGGCAGGGCCAGCTGGGCTGGAGCGCCGCGCTTTGACAGCTACGGGTGAATCGGAGTAGCTCAGAACACGCCTGGTTAAAAGTCCCAGAGGCGAGCCCCGCCTTCTGAGCCTTCTGATTGGCTAAAGGGGTGAATTGGCTGGATGGATGGATGGATGGATGGATGGATGGATGGATGGATAGTCGGGTGGGTGGGTGGTTGAAGGGAGGACGGAAGGAGAGAGGGGGCGGTGTGGGGTGTGTGAACGGTGCGTGTGTGAGCGGTTCCCTCTGCTGCGCCCAGGCTCGCATCCATCGGGCCCAGCAGAGGGAGGAGGAGGTGGAGGGGAGGGGAAGGAAGAAGAGGAGAAAGAGGAGAGGGAGGAGAGGAGAAAAGGAGGAGGAGGGAGAGAAATGTTCATGTGTGCGTGAGAACCTGCGGGTTACCGGTGTCCAGACACGAGCTGGGGCGCAGACCTGTAGGGCCGCTAGCCCCTCGGGTCTGGGGGGTGCGCTCGAGGACTGGGGTGGTGCGTGTGTGGAGGAGGGGGCGCAGCGTTGCGAGGCGTTGGCAGCGGCCGCGGCGGGAGAGGGTGCAGCCCCGAAGGCCGGCTCGGCCCCCGCCTCTTCCAGACGCCGGCCTCCCTCCCCCGAAGGCTCGCACCTCCTCCTACCTTGCCCCCAGCCAGCAAGTCCCTTGCTAGCTGACACCGGCCCGGGAGCGCTGGGGCTAGGGGACGGGGAGGGGGCTGCACGAGACAAAGGGGGCGCGGGGGAGCAGCTGGCGATGGCTTCTCTGAGCCTGGGGGGGCTGAGCGTGAACCGTGGCGGCGGCGGCAGCAGCAGCACCAAGAAGAGCCTGAACGCCCGCAATGCTGCAGTGGAGAGAAGGAACCTGATCACGGTGTGCAGGTAACGAAAGCCCCGGGAAAGACCGGGAGCAAGGGTCGGGGGATGGGGGAGCCCCGCTGCAGGTGAAGCCTGCCCGGGATTTCTCCCCCGCCCTCTCCTCCTTCTGCCGGCCGGTGCCCCTCGGGAAGAGGACGCGGAGCATCCCTCTGCAGGGACCAGGCGGGAGGAGGAGCGAGCGGCTTCTTTGCCGATGGCCAAGTCCCCCGGTGCTGGCTTTTCTTACTCCAGCTGCTCACGTAGCCCTTTCCCCTCCCCTCCCCTCCCCTCCCCCTACCAAGCTGAGTTACCTGCTGCACCCTCTTGGCCCACCTTCCTCCTCCCCACCTCCGCGCCATCGGCCAGGTGCAGGGGAGGCCTGGCCTACAGGGAGCAAGAAGAGGACCGAGGGGAAGATGCAGTCGTCTGCTCTTATCTCTCTTCTCCTTCTCCTATCTCTCTCACTTTGGCCTGCTGCTCGGGATTTTTTCCCGGGCTTCCTTCCTGGGAGCCAGGAGAGAGGGTCACAACAGTGGAATGGTCCAGGGTGTGTCCTTAGGGGACACTTAACATAGCTTTCTTTAGGGCCTGAGACACCCTCACCTTCCCCAAACCTCGGTCTGCGGGGGAGAGGGGTGGGGAGTTGTAGGGTGGCGAATGAGGAACGAAGTCCTGGATTAATAATGGACGAGAAGTAATAGTGAAAAGGAACAGTCTTGCGTACGGGTGCGGCCTCCATTTAAGAGGTGCTCCCGAGATGGAGCAGAGGACCACTTTTGGTACAATTATTCCATAGGAAAGGAGGGCAGTGGTAAATAACTCAATGACATTCCAATCATTTTTCCTCACTGGCTTTTAAGAAAGTAATCATGTAGCAGGTTTAATCAGAACTTTGAGAATATATTTTGTGGTGGGAGGGAAGATCTGTATTCAGGTGTTGCCTTTGACAGATATTAGAGACCCTGGGCAAATCTCTTTCCTTTTCTCTGCCTCCAGCCTGAGATCCTCTATGTCTATTAGAGATGCAGGCTGGGTGGTACAGTGGGTAGCAAGTTGGATTTGAAGTCAGGAAGACCTGAGTTCCAATCTTGCCTCAGACATTTGCTTAGCTGTGTGATCCCAGGGAAATTACTTTTTCTCCTTGAAATCCACTGAGTGTCCTGAAGTTGGTGATGGGGGTAGGGGAATATTGGAGGTAGGAAATGTTCTAAGTATGTATCCGTTTTACTTCCATTTAGTTTCATACCAGACAGATCTTTCTAGTGATGGCTTCCAGTTTTAAAAGTTAGTGTGTAAGAGCTAAAATGCATGATGTATGTATGTCGTCATGAGGCAATGTAGACAGAGCAACCTCAGTATCCAGAAGACCAGGATTCAAGTTCTATCTCTGACAAATACTGACTGAGAGACCCTGGACATATCCATTAACCTCTCCGCCTCCAACCTGAGACAATCTATGTCTGTTAGAGTCAGGCTATGTGGTACTTTTGTAGAGTGCTGGATTTGGAGTCAGGAAGATCTGGGTTCCAATCTTGCCTCAGACGTTTGCTACCTTTGTGACCCTGGGCAAGTCTTAATCTCTCAGCCTCAGTTTCCTTACCTGTAAAACAAGGATAATAGCATCTACCTCATAGGGTTGTTGTGAGGATGAAATGAGGTAACATATGTAAATCACTTTGTAAATCTTAAAGCTCTAAATGTTATCATTAACTGCAAAGCAGGAGCCAAACTGCATTGTTAGAGAAAATGTCCTCATTGGGATGCCCCTACATCAGTGAAATCATATTCTGATTTCCTTTTCTTCCCCCCACCACCCAAAAAAGAGGACATCCCTATTTAATTTGCAAAGGAAAGAAGTATTAGGTTATTTCAAAAGTGTGTTTTACATAGCCGTATGAAATGGCTGTTCATTTTAGAGATAATCACCACCCATGTGATACTTGCTGGTTGTAGGCAAAAAATGTAGGCTCTCCTTTGTCTATTTTTTGTCCACCATTGACCTCTAGAATATTGTATGTTCTCTTATTCTTTGTATTTTGTTTCTTAAAGTTAATTTTTTAAAAAATCAGACAGGAGAATTTATCTTTTATACTGGATTTTCAATAAATATGGGATTATGTTAGTGAAGATTCTCCCTAAACTCCTGTAGAAGAGTTGGGAAGGCTATGGAATTTGGAATCACCTCTGACACTATGACCTTGGACAAGTCACTTGCCCTTAATTTTCTCATTTAATATGAGAAGATTGTACCACATGATCTCTAAAAGTTTCCAGCTCTAATAGTCCATGATTTGGTGACAGTAGTATAGTATATATAGCGAGGTATAGTGAAAAGAGTGAGTGATTGTAAATCTGTGCATCTGAGGTCAAATCTGATTTCAGCTACTCAATGTTAGTGCATGTCTGGACACATTGACCTCAGTTTCCTTGTATGTGAAATGGGAACTGCATTAGATCATCTCTAAGAACTGCGCCAGATTTAAAGTCTATGGTCTTTCTCATAGTATAGCCAACTTGCCAGGCCCAGGAATACTGGCTAGTAGAGAACAATTTAAGGGTTTTCTTAACCTGAAGTACATGAACATATTTTTAAAAACATATTTTGATAACTGTACTTCATTATGATTGGTTCATTTTATAATCCTGTGTATCTTATCTTATGCATTTAAAATATTATTTTGAGAAGGGGTCCATAGGCTTCACCACACTGCCAAAGGGGTCCATGACACAAAGGGATTAAGAAACTCTGATTTAAAGCCATTCAAAACCAAGTGAGCTACTAGAAGGAATCTTAGAAATCAGTTATTCAGTGGTTAACCCTGCTTGTGCCACAGACCCTTTTGGAAGTCTGGTGAAACCTATGGACTTTTTCATCCAAGGGCACTTTCAAGGTCTCTCTGAAGAACGTTGGTATCGATTGTGAGACATGAGAGATGCTGGCACAGGACTTGTCCAGCATGGAGTGCCAGTATCAAAGAAGGTGCTGTGCTTTGTGAGCAAAGCAGAATTGCAGTAGCTCAAAAGAAATGTGAGGTGCGCATATTTAGACATCTCCTTACCAAATGTTCATACTGATTATGTGTGCCTGACCTGTAGGAGTGCCTTCCAAGCTCGTATTGGTTTGATTGGCATCAGTCTGACCCTGTACATTGACCTTGACATAGTGATGTCATTTTGGTCCTCTTCCATTACAAAAGATTGTAATATATGCATTTAAAACGAGTATAATAAGATACAGGATTACAGTGCATAAAATAAGATAAGAATTACAAAGGAAACCTGTTCTATTGAAATAGTTATTAAAAAAAGCATTTTAAGTTCACAGAACCCTGGTTAAGAATCCACCCCATGTAGTCCGGCCTATAATTTTATAAACAAGAGAAGTAAGATTCACAGACAAGGTGAACGCTCATTATTGGCAGACCACGTCACTGGCAATGTTTTGCACTAGACTTGTGGCTAACGAGAACTCTCTTTTTTGCATCCAACGGCGATCGTTTATGGTGTGGGCCATGTAAAGGTCAAACTGGTCTTGATTCTTCTGGGGAACATGTTCTGTCTGCTCATAGCTTCTGTTTTTCTGCCCTTGAGCTTTTTGGCTAGTACTGGTAACATACCTTCATTGGGAGGAGGATTAGGAAAGAAGGAGGTGGAGACACTTTAATGAATCACTTTGAAATGTTTTTAGGAGTTATGTTAGGCACATTTTCCAAGTGGGAGGAGCAAAGAGGATCCCTATTTATGTGTTTCTATTGCATGCTAATTATAATGTGTTCTGCTGAACTAAACATTTAAACAAGTATCTTTTTTTGTTAAAAATTTACATACATCTTAAGTATTATGGTATGTATATATACATATTGGTGTATATATTTTAATATGTGTATATATTAGTTTAATTTAATACCTTTAATTTAATACCTTAAGGCCCTTAATAAATGATTATTGAATTGAGTTGAGGGCTTACAGTGTTACATTGATTATTCATTGGGGGCAAACTTGCCAAAACTTTTCTCTCACTACCCTAAATAGAACAGACTTGATGGTGTATTCGAAATATCTTTATGTTCCATTTCCAGAAATTCGACTTATTTCCCAAACGTCCTGGTAGTCCTGAGCAAGTTCCAGAGAGCCATTTAGGGCCATTTAAAAAAGTATCTAGACTCTTAGTTCTTGACTGAAGTGGAGCAGAATAAACAAAGCAAATATTTTGTCTGTGCCTCTAGCCTTTGAAAGCTCCATTGTCAGATCCTGAATGTCTTAGGAATGCTTCCTAATGAGTTCTCTGTTCCATTACAAGGTGACTCAATTGATTTGGGAGCCAGGTAATGGTAGAAAGAGGTCTGGAATCAGGAGACCTGGATTCTAGATCCAGTTCTGCCACTAATGAGTTCTGTGACCTTTGGCCAAGTCACTTAAACTTTCTTTGTCTGAAAAATGGGCACAAGGATAGCTAGATGCCACAGTGCATACAGCATCTGGGCCTGCTCTCAGGAAGACCTGAATTCAAATGTGGCCTCAGACACTTACTAGCTGTGTGTCCCTGGGACAGTCACTTAACCCAGTTTCCTCATCTGTAAAATGAGCTGGAAAAGGAAATGGCAAGCCACTCAAGTATCTAGCCAAGTCAGACATGACTGAGACAACTCAACAACAACAACAACAACAAAATGGACATAAATAATAGCACTTATTTCACAGGTTATTGTGAGGATCCGATGAAATAATGTATGTAAAGCATTTGGCACATATGTATTTTATTTATATATATGTATATATATGGATGTATATGTTAGCTGCTATTGTTCTGTAGACAAAGAAAGCGAAGAGCATATTTAAGAGAATATCAAATATAGCACTGCTCTACATAGCAGGTACTTAATACATATTTATTGAATTAAATATGATCTTGACAAGATGCTTTCCTGGGCCCTTTTCTGTCTTTATGTTCTCTCTCTCTCTCTCTCTCTCTCTCTCTCTCTCTCTCTTCTCCCTCTATGAATATATATGTGTATATATACACATATATATGTATATATATTATATATTGAATCTCTTCTGAAGTCCAGTTCCTCATTATTTACCAGCTACCTGCTGAACATGTATTTCTAATTCTATGCCAGAATTTCAAAATGCTCCCCCTGAAACCCACTTGACTTCTAACTAGGTTCCCAATTTCCATATTTCTTTTGAGGATATTGAAATCTTACCAGGGATTCAGGATGGCAACCTTTATCATCTTTTCCATGAAGCTGTGCCTGATCCCCTCCACTTCTAGTATCCTTCCTCCCAAAGGACCTTGTATTCACTCACTTTTTAGATACTATTTGTATGCATTTATAGCCTATTGTATCTATTTGTCTACATATTTTAATTGTTTTTCCTATTAGGATGTAAGCTTATTGCAGGTAGAAATTGTTTCATTCATTGTAAGAACCCAGTTTAGTGCCTGATACATAGTAGGTACCAAGTAAATAGTGGTCAATTGATTGATTCATCACCTCTCCCATCCAAGCAGTTGACAAATATTGTTGACTCTACCAACACAATTTTTTTAATCTATTCCTTCTTTTTGTCTACACATCTATGACCCTAGTTCAGGACCTCCTTACTTCTCACCTGGATGATTGCAAAAGTTTCTTAAATAATTCTAGTATTTCTCTACTCCATTCCATTAACTGCCAAATTGATTCCAAAAATATATAGATCTGATCTTGCCATTCCCCTTCTCAAAAACCTTTGGTGTCTCCATATGGTCTCTAAGGGTAAAATATAATATCTCTGCTTTGACATTTAAATGTCAAAACTAGATTTAAATTTAAATTTTTAAATTTAAAATCTGGATTCTACCTATTTTCTGGTCTTATTTCACGTCAATCCCTTTCACATATATTCCAGTCAAACTGGCCCATTGTATAGTACAGAACATTTCTTGTCTATGACATTCCATCTTACACCCCTGGCCTTTTTTTTGAGGCTGTCTCTACATCTCAGACGTCCCCGTGTCTCACCGTCTCTCCTTTGCCCCTTAGAATTTTTATCTTTCTTCAAAACACAGGTCAGGTACCACCTCAAACTGCTCTCCCTCCCCATTGTTCCTCTAGGTATTAGCACTCTTAGCATTACTTTTTATTACTTTGTATATACTAATCTAAGTATGAATGTCTCTTTTTCCCCTTCTCTTCCCATCCTCCCAATTCAGTAGAATGTAAGGTTTTAAGACTATTTTCTTTCACCCATGACTATTAGTTCTGACCTTTTGTGCCAAGCAGAATAAATCTAACCCCTCTTCAGCATCACAGTTATTCAAATACTTAAAGAGAGTTCCATGCCCCCCCATAAACTTTCTTTTATCCAGGCCAAATATACCTGGTTCCTTCAGCTGATTCTAATATGGCCTGGTTTTGAGGAACAGGGATAACATGGGGCATGAGGATGATCCATTAAACTTTAACAAGAGAGGTAACTTTAACAAGGGTACCAGTAAGTCTGTATCAAGTAGTTTTATATGTATTTTTGATCATTTTCTACATACTGCTCTTCCCTAAATCAGAGTTAGCACATACGTGTTTGCCAATCTGGAGTGTGTTGTAATAGGAAGAGGATGAGAAAGAATGAATGAATATTTTAACCAGGAAACAGGATATGGTACAAGCTACAGGGGAAAAAAAGTCAAAAGGAATGAGTGATGCCAGTGTTGAAGATTTTTGAACCCAGGAGGGAACCGGCCAGTAGGCTGAGGAACAAAGAAGGTCGGGATGTTCAGTAAGTTAATTGAAGTTTAAAGATCAGCAAAAGTAAGAATAGAATAAAAAGAAAATTATTGGTCTAGCAGGGGTGGGTAACCTATAACCTCGAGGCCACATGTGGCCTTCTAGGGTCCTTGGTTGTGGCTTTTTGACTGAGTCCAAGTTTTACAGAATAAATCCTCTTATTAAAGGGATTTGTTCTGTGAAGTTTGGATTCAGTCAAAGGGCTGCATTTGAGGACCTAGAGGGCCACATGTGGCCTCGAGGTCTCAGATTCCCTACCCCTGGAGAGACTGTGGGCCCAGTCAGCAATGCCTATAGGCTTGGACATCATCCTTTACAATACCAATCCCTCCCTCCCTCCCTCCCTCCCTTCCTTCCTTCCTTCCTTCCTTCCTTCCTTCCTTCCTTCCTTCCTTCCTTCCTTCCTTCCTTCCTTCCTTCCTTCCTTCCTTCCTTCCTTCCTTCCTTCTTTCCTTCCCTCCCTCCTCCTTCCTTTCCTCCCTCCTTCCTTCCTCCCTTCCCCTCTCCCTCCCTCCTTTTTAGAACTCCATGGAACTAAAGTGTTAAATCCTCTTGTCACTCTCTTAAGTTTTAAATTTTTTAATTCAGTGGAAGTTTTAAAATTTCATTGTAAACAGCAGGTATTACTAATTTGATCAAGGGATCCTGGGGTTTTTGACCACTCACACTCTACTGAAATTTCTGCCGTTCTCCTTACTTTAGTATTTTTAAAGAAAAGGGGAAAAAAACCCTATAAATTCTTTTGAGTCCTCAGAAGACAGTATAATGTATATCACAAAAATAAAATGAGTAATATTTGTAGAGTGCTTTGTAAACCTTAAGGGACGATAGAAATGCCACCTATTATTATTAATTAAGAGCAGCTAGGTGGTGAAGTAGATACAGCACTGGCACTGGAGTCAGGAAGACCTGAGTTCAAATATGGCTTCAGACCTAGATATATGTGACCCTGGGCAAGTCACTTAACTCTGTTTGCCTCAGTTTCCTCATCTGTAAAATGACCTGGGGAAGTAAATGGCAAACCACTGCAGTATCTTTGCCAAGAAAACCCCAAATAGGGTTATTTAGAGTTGGATGTGACTGAGAAGACTGAACAACAACAAATTAAGTAAAAAAGTTTTCTTCATGTGCATTAACAACCATATTTTATTTGCTTAAAGTAATTTAGTATATGATCCTAAGTGTTTAAAATGGTTCTATTTTAGGAGAAAATGCCATTCCACAATATATAACCAATTTAGCTACTTTCCCCCAAAATCTGCTTTGGATCAAGAATTTAAAATCACAGTTTTAGAATTCTTTGAGTATTTTTTTCATCACAGAGCTCCCAAGAGGAATGTAAATAATTTTCCACGTTTTGCTGATAGAAAAGTTTAGATTTGCTGAGAAACCCAGAGAGAGAGTGTGATCCAAGTAAGGTTGAGTAATGATAATTGCTGCTATATGGTGCTTTAAGTTTTTGTTTGATTCTTGCATGCTACATAATCTTCAGCAGCTACAATTACAGGCATGTAGTCCAAGCCTAATTTAATCAGCATAGGGAACTCCCAGTGTGGAAACTCCTTTCTACCACTGTGGATCTGCAGCACTTTAAGTTAGAGTCTAAAAGTGTTGCCTAGGTCTGGACATATCATTCCTCAGCACAGAAGTCTTCACTGACTTTCAGCTGCCCACGGAGTCAACTTAAAATACGTTTGCCTGCCTTTCAAGGCCTTCCGCAATCTTTGGCCACCCTACTTTCCCTGCCATGTTTATTACTATTCCCCTACTGTACACTTCAGCTAAACTGGGGTGCTCTTTGGCCTTAACTCAATTATCCTCTGTCACTTTGATGTGTCCTGTCCTTTCCCAACTCCCTGCTTAAAAGCAATATACTGTTCCATTCCCCTCTTCACCTTCCTACTCATTTAAAAAAAATAGTATTTTATTTTTTTTCTCAATTACATGTGAAGGCAATTTTTAGCATTCATTTTTACATGATTTTGAGTTCCAAATTTTTCTCCCTTCATCCCTTCCCTCCCCTCTTCCTAAAATGGTAGGCAATCTGATATAGGTTATAGTCACAGTTGTGAAAGAAGAAACAGATCAAAAGAAAAAAAGACGCAAAAAAGAATAAAGTTAAGTGAAAAATGTGTGCTTTGATCTGCATTCAGACTCCATCAATTCTGTATCTATGTGTGGATAACATTTTCCTTTGCGAGTCCTTTGTATTTCTCTTGGATCATTGTGTCGCTGAGAAGAGCTGAGTCATTCCTAGTTGACTATCACACAGTGTTTCTGATACCATGGACAGTGTTTTCCTGGTTCTGCTCATTTCACTTTGCATCAGTTTGTGCAAGTCTTTCCAGGTTTTCCTGAAATCTGCCTGTTCGTCATTTCTTATTGCACAACAGTATTCCATTGCATTCATACACTACAACTTGTCCAGCCATTCCCCAATTGATGAGCATCCCCTCAATTTCCAATATTTTGCCACCATGTAAAGGACTGCTACAAATATTTTTGCACATGTAGGTCCTTTTCCCTTTTTCGTGATCTCTTTGGGATGCAGACCTAGTAGTATTATTGCTGAATCAAAGCATATGGGTAGTTTGGTTACCCGATGGGTGTAGTTCCAAATTGCTCTCCAGAATGGTTGGATCAGTTCACAACTCCACCAACAGTGCATCAGTGTCCCAATTTTCCCACATCCTCTCCAACATTTATCATTTTCCTTTTTTGTAGTATTAGCCAATCTGATAGGTGTGAGGTGGTACCTCAGAGTTGTTTTAATTTGCATTTCTCTAATCAAAAGTGATTTAGAGCATATGCCTGTTCATAACCTTTGACCATTTATCAATTGGGGAATGGCTTGTATTCTTATGAATTTGACTCAGTTCTCTATATATTTGAGAAATGAGGCCTTTATCAGAGATGCTTAGTGTAAAAATTGTTTCCCAGCTTTCTGCTTTCCTTCTAATCTTGGCTGCATTGGTTTTGTTTATGCAAAAGCTTTTTAATTTAATATAATCAAAATTATCCATTTTAAATTTCACAATGCCCTCTATCTCTTGTCTGGTCACGAACTTAAGACTCACTTAACTTCTTCTTTAAGGATTTGGATGCTATACCACTTGGTACATGTATGTTTAGTATTGATATTACTTCATTGTCTATGGTATTTTTTAGCAAGATGTAGTTTCCTTCCTTATCTCTCTTAAATTAGGTCTATTTTACTTTGTCCGAGGTCAGGATTGCTACCCCTGCTTTTTTTCTTTTTTACTTCAGCTGAAGCATAATAGATTCTGCTCCAACCCTTTACCTTTACTCTGTGTGTATCTCTCTGCTTCAAGTGTGTTTCTTGTAAACAACTTATTGTAGAATTCTGGTTTTTGATCCACTTTGCTATCCACTTCCATTTTATGGGAGAGTTTATCCCGTTGACATGCACAGTTATGATTACTAACTGCATATTTCCCTCCATCCTATTTTTCTTACTGTTTGTCCTCTCTCTCTTTTCATCCTTTCCCTCCTTAACAGTATTTTGCTTCTATCTACTGCCTCCCCTGGTCTGCCCTCTCTTCTGTCAGCCACTCCCCCCCCCACTTACTTGGTCTACTCCCCTCCTACTTTCCTGTCAGGTAATATAGATTTCTATATTCAACTGATTGTGTCTATTATTCACTCTTTGAGCTAATACTGATGAAAGTAAGGTTCAAGCAATGCCCATTGCCCACCCTCCAATCTTTCCCTTCACTGTAATAGGTTTGTGAAAAATTTTACCCCATCCTACCTTTCCCTTCCTTCCGTACCCAGTGTATTCCTTTTTCTCATCCTTTAATTTTTTTATGGCATTCCCTCAAATTCATGTTATACCTGTACCCTTTGTCTGTCTGTCTGTCTGTCTGTCTGTCTGTCTGTCTATCTATCTATCTATCTGTCTGTCTATCCATCTATCTATCCATATATATTCCTTCTAGCTGTACAATTATTTTTTTTGGCAAGGCAATTGGGGTTAAGTGACTTTTTGTACATGTGGGTCTCTTCCCCATTTTTATGATCTCTTTAGGGTATAGCCCTAGAAGTGCTATTTCTGGGTCAAAGGGTATGCACTTTTAAAAAAATTTAATTTAATTTGATTTAATTTTTATTTTGCTTACGCAGTTGGGGTTAAGAGGCTTGCCCAGGGTCACATAGCTAGTAAGTGTCAAGTGTCTGGTCTGAGGCCAGATTTGAACTCAGGTCCTCCTGACTTCAGGGCCAGTGCTCTATCTATTGTGCCACCTACCTGCCCCGGCTATGCACATTTTTGTAGCTTTGGGCATAGTTCCAAATTGTTCTCCAAAATGGTTGATCAGTTAACAACTCCACCAACAATGCATTAGTGTTCCAATTTTCCCACATTTTCTCCATCATTTATCATTTTCCTGTTTTGTCATGTTAGCCAATCTGATAGGTGTGATGTGGTACCTCAGAGTTGTTTTGATTTGCATTTCCCTAATCAGTAGTGATTTAAAGCATTTTTTCATATGACTATAGATAGCTTTAATTTCTTCTTCTGAAAACCACCTTTATATATCCTTTGACCATTTATCATTTGGGGAATGCCTTGTATTCTTATAAATTTGACTTAGTTTTCTGTATCTTTTAGAAATAAGGCCCTTAGCAGAGATACTGGTTGTAAAAATTCTTTCCCAGTTTTTTGCTTACCTCCTAATCTTGGTTGCATTGGCTTTGTTTGTACCAAAACTTTTCAATTTGATGTAATCAAAATTACAAATAGTATGCTTACATCTACATTCAACCTCCATAGTTCTTCCTTTGGATGTGGACAGCATTTTCCGTTGTGTCTCTTATGTTATTTTTGAGCCCCTTTCTGAGCTTTTCCGTGAGTTCTTTCTCGGCTTGCGACTCCTTCCTATTTTTCTTTGGCGTTTTGCCCATTGGTGTTCCGACGCCGTTGTCCTCTTCCGAATTTGTGTCTTGATCTTCCCTGTCACCGTAATAACTTTATATGGTCAGATTCTTTTTTGCTGTTGTTGTTTGCTCATTTTTTTTGCCTTTTCCTTTCTTTTAAATTTGGACTCTGCTCTTGGGATGGCAGGGGCACTGTCTCAGGCTTCTTGTGCCAGGGGTCCAAGCTCTGGCTGTTTACCTGGTGCTGCCCACAGGGGACCCTCGTATCTGGTGCTGCACTGAGAGGGTGGGGTGGGGGTGGCTGACGCTGCCGGAGGCTGTCAGGGTCTGGCAGCTTACCTGGTACTCAGCCGGGGTCCTAGTGCTGGTGCCTGGTGTGTGCTGAGGCCAGTGGGGTGTTTCTGCAGTTCTCCAGGGCTGCACTGAAGCATGTGGCAGTCTGGCCACGGGAGGTTGTCTGTTTGCCAGGGCTATGCTGGCTGGTGGTATTTGGAATTGGAGTCTGCCTGTTCCTCTGGATATGCCGAGGCACATGGGGGGCTCCTGGCGTTGGCCTTTGCCTGCTCCACCCCGCTGGGGCTCAGGATCTCCTGCTGGTTTGCTGAGGTAGGGCTTGCTAATGGCTTGGTGGGACACATCCTGTCCTGCACTGCGCTCCCCCCCACCTGAGTGAGGCAGATCTTTCCTGCTGATTTTACGAGTTTCTTTGGCTAAAAGGTTGTTTCACTCCATCTTTTTGCTGGTTCTACCGTTCCAGAATTTGTTTTGGGGTGCTATTTTATGGTTGTTTGGAAGTGAGTATGGGAGACTTACAGCGATTTACTGCTTACTCCACCATATTGGCTCCCAAAAGTCTCCTCTATCCATCTTTTGAAACCTGATACAAATGCTACCTCCTATGCAAAGCCTTTTCCAATTTCTTTCTTGCCTATTTCTTCTAAGGCAGTGACCCCTTTTCCCACCTTGGATCCAACAAATGGTTTTGTGCCTCTCCAGTGCCCCTACCAGGTATCACTTTATACTAGTTAACCTGTGCTTGTGGAGACTGTCAGGTCCTACCAGAAGGGCAGGGACTGGGTCCCATCTGAACTTTGTATCTTCTATTATGCCTCATACAATGCTTAACAAATAGCAGTGCTTGATAAATAGTGGTTGAATTAAATTGAACCACAAGAACCATGTCTATGCTTTACTGCTTTGTTTTAATTTTTGTCCTTAGGCTTATTCTAATATATTAGGAATTCTACCAATTTGCTAGATAGGAAAATAATTAATATTAATGTCATCATGAAATGACTCAACATCACTGATTAAAAAAAAAAAACAACCCATGAAGTGATTTCTTGAAATTGGTATTCATCCCACAATCTAGCTAGCAACTGTTGCTATGGCAAGAAGTTTCAGTATGCCAGCGCTTAATGGAGGTACTTGATATCTCCAGTGAGATAGATAAATAGGTAGGGTTTTCTGGAGATGGCAGGAGAGTGATTTGGCGACTCCAAGGAATTGATTAACTTTTAAAATGCTGGTAAGTGATGGGAAGAGGCTACAAATGATGAAAGGAAACTGTAGGAAAAGTATGTTAGAGGTACTGGAGAGCTAGAGAAATTGCTGGTAAGATTCCTTCTGCCAACAAAGATTGTAGATGGCAGACTTTAAGAGCTAGGTGTGACCTCCAATATTATGTAGTTTCCATACCAGGAATTTCCCACATGGATGAAATCACATACCCAGACAAAATGAATAGCAAGGTATTACTAGGTACCAGGGACACAAAGATTTAATACAATCCCTGCCTTTAAAAAACATATCTTCTTTTGAATGACAGAGTATAATGTGACATAAAAACAAAATTTGGGCTGGACCTGTGATTTCATTGGTATAGGGAATTCCCTACACCAATGCAGGGTCAACACCTCTTCACAACTTTCATTTATTTTTAACATACCTTTGAAAAGATTGAGTTTCAATTCTCTCCCTCTCTCCCCTCCCCCACCCTTTGAGAAGGTAAGCACTATGATGTTGTTATTTCTTTTTAACCTTTCTCTTAACATTTTTTACTGCTCACAACTTTTAGTCTTAGAGAATGACCTGGGACATTGAGAGGTTAAGTGATCTTCTAAGAGCTACACAGTCCATAAAAACACAAATAAGCATACTAACTATTAAGAGGGGGATTGGACAAAGAAGAGATCCAAACAAATTACGCTATGAAAACTTGAGCAGAGAGAAAACAATACAGTGCTGGGGTGTGAAATTTCACTGGTTCCTTCACTGGTGTCCTACAGGCACCTCTGGGAACTTGGTCTCCCTCTGACTTTGCATGATGACTCAGTGCCATTTGGTCCTTTCTTTAACCTACGCATGTTAGCTATTTGTACTTTCTGAAGCCATGAGTCTTTCCTCTCTCTCTCAATCTTATAAGACAAGTTACTCATGAAAGCTAATTTTGCTTACAAAATAAATAGAGGATGTCAGTGATTGAAATCCTTTTCTGACGGGCACAGATGGGATGTCTATCCTTGGCTGACACTTTTAGAGTAGGGACAAGATGAGAAAATGAGCACCTTTCTTTCTTCTTTTTTCAGGGAAGGGGATACAATATATTGGTCTCAGTAGGATGGCTCGTCAGCAAGACAAATTTTTGGATTTCTTTTTACAGTTCCTTTTAAATGTGGTCTTATAATTCAGAGAACATAGTGTCAGTGTTTGCCTTCTGTTCTGTGTGCCCATAATTGAGAATTGTAGAGAACTATTATAAGGGAACCAGGTAAGGTTGGAGCAGGTGATGCCCTTTGACCTGGACCTCGAGATAGGATTTTGACAGATGGAAATGGAAAGGTAAAGGCATTTTAGGTGAAGAGAATGACATGAAATTGGGGAAGGAAGACTTCAGGAAGCAGAGAGGGAATTTGGTTGGAGCACTGAGTATAGATAGGGAAATAGTGAAAGAAGTTGGAAAAGTTAGGAGATGATATAGGATCTCAAATGTACAGGTAATGAGTTTAGACTTCATTCAGTAGAGAATAGGGAGCTAGGAAGGTTCTTGAAACTGGAAATGACAGGATCACTTTACTAAAATAAATCTGTCAGTGGTATATAAAATGGATTGTAGAAGGAACAGGCTGGCAGAGAGGAGATGAGTCAGAACTTATCATACTGGAGTCAATGAGAAGGCTTGAGGGTAGACTGTCTTTTTTTAGACTGAGAGCTCCTTGAGGGTAGAAACTGTCTTTTGCCTCTTTTTGTATCCTCAGCACTTAACAGTGTCTACATAGTAGGCACTTAATAAATGCTTATCGATTGATTGATGAAAAGGCAAAAAATGATTCACCAGACAGGATTTGATGATGGGATATGTAGAGAATAGGAATCAAGGATGATCAAGAGGCTTTTTCTCATTGATTACTGGAGGAAATGGTGCCTCTTACAGTAACAGGGAAGTTAGAAGGAGAAACACTTTTTTGGAGAGGAAGATCATAGATTTAGAGTTGGAAAGGACTTTAGAGACCATCAAATCCAACTGCCTCATATTGCAGGTGAGGAAGAAGGGAAATTACTTGTCCAAGGTCATTTGAGTTGTATTTGGACATGTTGAACATCAGATGCTGGAATGACATTCAAGCAGAGATGATAAGCAGTGTGTGTGTGTGTAGATCAATAAAAATGTTGGTGCTAGAGATGTAGACTTGGTAAGTAATCTGCATACAAGAGACAGTTGAGCTTATAAAGTGCTGGTTGTACAATAAGTATCAAAAATATTAAATTGAATGCCTTAAACCAGGTAGATTTCACCCCCACAACCCAGGTCTTCTTTGGCTATAGTATGATGTTTATGGGCTAACTAGCTAAATATTGTATGTGTGTATATAAATATACATGCATATGTATACATACGTGTATAATCAGAAATTACACACACAACCTAAATGAGATGCCGTCATATTGGATATGGCCTGCTGTATCCAGTTCATACACCACTGTGCTAAGTATTCAAAGTAATATTTGAGTGATGATTTTTGTACCAAGCTTTCCAATGGCAAGTGAAAGCAAGCTTTGGTTCTAGCAATAATTATGAAAGTCTTGGCTGCTCAATATAACAGTACAACACCTAGCAAAGGACCTGAACCTAACTTGGGAGTTAATATAAAGAAATATGTTGATGCTAGCCAGAGCAATACTGGGCTGCTATTTCTGCCTCAGTGAAGAATTGATGAGTGATATTCTATAGCAACTACCATAATGTGCTCCATTTGAAATGAGATAGTAACTGCTGATATAAAAGCGTGGAACATTGCTTGGGTCCATACTGGAAAAAGTCTAAATAAATTAGAAAGCAAAAGAATTTCCAGAGGAAGAAGTAGGTAAAGAGGGTGAAAGTAGACAGAAGAATGAAAATGGAGAGAAAATTAATTCTAAAAATAGAGCATTGAAAACATTTCAAGGAAGAGGCAAATTAAATGAAACTAGAAAACTTCAATGAAAGTATTCATAATTAAATTGGCAATTTTAATTTCGTTACAATATACAAACATCTACTAAGGCATACTGACTTAGCAGTTCATTTGTATATTATTGTCTTTGAGAGTTGCCTGGGGTATGGAATCACAGTTCCAAATAGAGTGCTTTCTAATTTAATTTTTCTTTCCGAATACTCACTGTGAAGGAAGTGGAATCTATAGGTATAATAGATAAATGATATGAATTCCTAGCTTTTGTTATTGTCTTAGACTTTCTAATTAAACTCATCTATCAAAAGTTGAATTCCATGAATGGAAAAAACAAGGTCATAAATTATAATGTAAGTGGATTTGAGAACTCTGTTATTCTTTTAATAACCCTACTCTTCACAAAATGCTGTGCTTGGTGCTTACAGATCCAAAGGCAAAAACGGGAGTCTGTGCTTTTAAGGAACTTACATTCTATGGGAGCCATAACATATTCTGTTATGGCCATGTAGATGGCCACTGAGTCCATATCTCCAGCCCTAATTGTTCTCCTGAACTCCAGAGAAATACTTTTTAATGTCTGCTGGTGTATTTCCTTGGTACTAGTTTCACCACAACTTTAAATTCAGTAGATCTAAAGTTGGACTCCTCTTCATTTCCTCCAAAACTATTTTTTTTTGCTGTCTCTATTTCTGTTAAAAGCAGTAGTGTCAGTCTCAAATAGAAATGGATCTCTGCGCAGTGATATTGACTTAGAAAGCCACAAATTAACGTTATCCATATTGTATTTAATTTTTGTTTATTTTGCATTTAATATGGTTTGGGCAACACTGAGTTTGATAGTTGTGGAAAAGGGTCACCAATCTCCTGATCATCTTTCACTTCTGCTCAAAATCATAGAGTTCTCTTTGACCCCTCCCCTCCTTTCAAGTCTACCAATAATCAATTTCCATCATTTCCATCTCTAGAGTGTCTCTTGATTCAGTCTCCTCATTTCCATTTCTACTACTAATAATGGTATTTGTATCCAATTAGCCTTTGCCCAGGCAAATCACAGTAACTCCCCACCTTCAGATTTCCCAAGCCATTCTACTCACTAACTCCTATATCATTCTATTCCTGTTAATCCCAATTTGCCATCCTCTAAAGTTGGCAACTTTCCTGCCGCAATTCCTTGCTTTTACCTGTTCTTTCCCCTCTTGTACTGAAGTTGTCCCTCTCCTTCATGAGCTTCTGAAGTGCCACCTCCAAGTAACCTTCTCTAGTCATCCTAAGCCCCAAGTGATCTCTTCTCTCTCCTCTGAACTTTCATTGTATTTTGTATCTTTCTTACACACCTATCAAACATTCTATTTTTATATTCTAATCATTTTTCTGCATGCTTGATGTCCCATCATATAGTACTTGAGGGTTGGGACCATGAATTATTTATCATTGGATCCTATCCACTGTCCAAGGTGTCTTGCACTTTTTTTTTTGACAGAGCCTTTAGTTTCCTTGGTATAGGGAACTCTAGATAAGAACACTATTATCAGTGTAGATTAGCACCTCATGTGCTATTCACAGTCTTAGATATTTCGTTGGGGCACTCAAAAGTTGTGATGTGTCCAGGATCACACAGACAGTATATGGCAGAAGAAAGACTTAAACGATCTTCATGTCTTGGTGTTCAGCCCTTTATCCACTCTGCCATGATGCCTCAACCAATTGATTTTATATTGGTTACATTTCCTTGGGAAATGGAAATTAACCTGTGTTGATGTCTATTCTTTTTTCCACTTTCCATTTTTCAGCATTAACAGCTCATGGAAATAGGTCAGGTTATGGTTGTTTTATTGTTTTATTCTTTCTTTGAACTTTACATTGATTTTGATCTTTATTCTAACATATCAGTGGTTTGACAAAATATAGACTATTGATTTTGACTCCCAAATTGATTATCAGCTGTTTCCTATATGTTAACTTAAATCATGTGATGTTATGCTGCCCATATCTAATACTTCCTGACTTTCTTCTTGAAAATAGTATTCATGACATGTAGATGTGATACTGCTGTGTAGTCTATTTTTTTTCTTTCTCCCTTATGCCTACCTTTCACTGATGTCATCATGGTGTATTTTAATATGTATTGATATAATTTTAAGAGTTTTGGGCTCTTCATGAAATTTCTCTGCCTCTCTATCTTCTCAACCAGGGGGTTTTGATATGAGGTCCATGAATGTCTTTTTTAAATGTTCCAATGACATCATTTCAAGTAGAATGGGGTTTCCTTTGTAATTCCATGTATTTTATTTTGTACATTAAAGATATTATTCTTGGAAGTGCTTCAAAGGCTTCCCAGATAGGTCCATAATACAAAAATGTTTAAGATACCCTGCTATAAAATAAATGCTGGTATAGAAACTGCAATTATTTTGACAGTGATCTCTTTGCAAATGACCACTGCAAACTAGATGACAAAGTACCTAATGAGATGATGTTTCTTCCTTATTGCCTTTGAATGAACAATAAAACCAATTTTTTCTCTCTCCCTATCCAAGGAGAACCCATTATAACTAAATGGAAAGATGGCTCACTTCCTCTTTAGTTTTTATTCATAGCAAGAATGTCAAGATTGATTTGACTGAGATCCTCCAGTAATATGTTCACTTACTAGAAAAAGAATATCACCTTTGGAGTGTCAACAGAGATGTCAATATTTGAAGATGGTTGAAAACTGTGATTTGTAGTGCCCTCCACTCCCTTTTCCACTACTCTGCTGACAAGATTGAAGAAACAGAAGGGAGAAGCACAGGACTGAAGGACTATACTTGTTTGCAAGTACAAAATGGCAACCCATGTTTCAGAGGTTAGCCATACCAAAGAATTTATCACTGTGTGGCCAGACCTAGTCTGTCACAGGGGCCATATGTGCAGCTTCTGTAGTACAATAGAACCTGCCAGCTCCTGTGTTCTATTGGCTCCTTCAAGAAATCAGTCGCTTCCTTGCCAGAATGAGGCATCTGAATCTGACTTAGTGCTGAATGTTTATTGAATTGAATTTATGCCATTATTTTTAATCTCTATTAGTGTGACTTTGAGAATTGGCATTTCATGGGGTGTGTATGTGTGTGTGTGTGTGTGTGTGTGTGTGTGTGTGTGTGTGAAGTGATTGAAAAAAGGCAAAAAGAAGTACTAGTGGAACAGTAGATAAAAACCAGGAATTATTAACTTGGAGTCTACTGACCCAAACAGATCCATGAACTTAAATGGGGAAAAATACATCTTGGTTTTCATTAAGCTCTAATGGAAATTTAACATTTCCTTCTATTATTTAAAAATATTATTCTGAGAAGAGGCCTCATAGGCTTTACCACACAACCAAAAGGGATCTATGATACCAAAAAAAGGTCAAGAACCTTTGAGCTACAACATTTCAACCATTGTGAGATATATTGACATTTAATTACAGGAGGGGAAAATGATGGTGCTTAAAAATGAAATGTTTTCATTTCTGCAAGCCTCAGATTCTTTATCAATAAAAGAAAAATAATGCTTCCTATAAGTATTATCAGAGGGCTATTATGGAGCTCAAATGAGATAATGTAGGTAAGGCACTTTGTAATCTTTAAAGTTCTATTACTACCACCACCACCACCACTACTACCACTGCTAATACTAGCTAACATTTATATAGTGCCTACTAGGTGCCAGGCTCTGTGCTAAATGCTTTATAAATATTCATTTGATCCTCACAACTACCCGCAAGGTACGTGCTTACATTATCCTCATTTTACAGTTGAAGAAACTGAGGCAAATGGCGGTTAAAAGATTTGCCCAAGGTCACTCAGCTAGCAGGTGTCTGAGGCTAGATTTGAATAGGAGTCTTCCTGACCTCAGGCCTGGTGTGCTACCTAGCTGTCCTGGCTATTAATAGTATTACTGCTCACTCAGGGTTCTAATGTTTTTTAATGTTTTAAAATTTTTTGTTTGATAAAAACAAGTCAGAAGTTCTTAGCCTGTGATCTGTGAACTTGGTTTTTATAAATATTTTGATAACTTATTTCAATATCATTAGTTTCCTTTGTAATCCTATACATTTTATTTTGTGTATTTAGAACCATTTGTGTATTTATAACGTATGTGTGGTATAGGCTTCACCAAACACTGCCAAAGGAGGTCTGTAACATCAGAATGATTAAGAATCCCTGATTTAGATAGAGTTAGACATTTTTGTTCTCTAAAAATCTTTTTTAATAAGAAAATATTCTAAAGGTCATGAGAATCTTAAAAAAAAAACAAACCTTTCAACCCTGTCTAGATTGTAGAAAAGAATGCATATCTTTGGCATTTAAATTTTACGTGAGACTTCCTTGGAACTGCTTACATGGACCACGTGAAAAATACAGGGGGATTTTCTTTTCTTTCTTTTCTTTTCTTTTTTTTTTTTTGGGTTAGGCAATGGGGTTAAGTGACTTGCCTAGGGTCACACAGCTAGTAAGTGTTATGTGTCTGAGGCTGGATTTGAACTCAGATCCTCCTGAATCCAGGGCCAGTGCTCTATCCACTGCACCACCTAGCTGCCCCTGGGATTTTCTTTTCTTAATGAAGATTTTAATACAGATTAATTAATACAGATCCTGTGGGCTACTCTAACGTCATCATCATAGAATGGTAGATCACCCCTCAACCACCCCGCACTCTTTATCCTTCACCAAACCCAAGGAAAGAAACACAACTACATTTAACAGTACACTCTCCCATTCCAGGACTCCCATTATAGAATACCTTGTGTGCTCCATGAAGATTGCATGTTTTCATTTTCTTTGATTTTAAAGATACCTTTAGGCAACCTGGAACCCATCCTGTCTCTCCTTGTGGCTTATACAAGTTTTCCACACTAGAAAACTAAATCCAATTAAAAAAAACTAAATCCAAAGCATAAAACTTACTGATGGAGTCTGTAGTATCCTCATCATATATTGCCTGACTCTTTGATTGTGCCTTCGAGAATACATGCTTTTGGCGTACTTTTTAAGTCATCATCGATTCATTTGCCAAACCTTTGTGAAGGATCTGCTATTACGTACATACAATGTGCTGGGATAAATGTAAATATAAAGAAGACAGCCCCCGACCTCAAAGATGTTACAATTTTCCTTTGTAGAAGAGCTGTTTATTATACTGCAAGAAATAAGAATTTGATAAATGAAATTTACCAAGGTGATAACTTAAGGCATTTGTTTTATTTGTGGTTGTTGTTCAGTTGTGACTGACTCTTTGTGGCCCCATTTGGGGTTTTCTCAGCAGATACTAGAGTGGTTTGCCATTTCCTTTTCCAGCTCATTTTACAGATGAGGAAACTGAGGCAAACAGGTTAAGTGACTTGCCTAGAGTCACCTAGCTAGTAAGTGTCTGAGGCCAGATTTGAACTCATGAAGATGATGAGTCTTCCTGACTCCAGGCCTGGCATTCTGTCCAC
The DNA here is from genome assembly GCF_003287225.1 of Phascolarctos cinereus. NCBI lineage: Eukaryota > Metazoa > Chordata > Mammalia > Diprotodontia > Phascolarctidae > Phascolarctos > Phascolarctos cinereus. The sequence goes on along the minus strand of NW_027555514.1, from coordinate 52,142,333 downwards.
TGTGCCACCTAGCTATATATTTTGCATAAAAATTTAATTTCTTTTTGTACCCCGTATGTGCTTTCATCGGTGGAGGAAATATCATCTACCAATGCAGAACGGCAGATGGTATAGTCTTTCAGAATTGCCTGGGGGTACAGAAAAGTTTAAGTGGCTTCCAGGGTCCTATAGACAGGAATTGAACCCAGTTCTTTCTGACCCTGAGGCTGGCTCTTTATCCACCATAACAGTGCTTCCATACATTTCAAGATGCCATTTGATTTTGGGGAGCATTATTGTTTAGCTTTTATAAATCTTCAGATGTACAAACATGCTCCACAGTCCTTTGGAAAACATTTCCAAATTAGGATAACAGTTTAATTTTGGGTTGTTTTTTTTTTTTGAGGGAGGAGATTTGCAAAGTAAATTAATCCTGACAATCAGATTGCTTTTCCTTCTCCCTTTCCTCACCCACCATCCCACTAGGAAGGAAGGTGGGGGTGGGAGGAGCAGTAAAATTGTTCCGACTGTTGAAGAAAAACAATTTTCAAGTATTCTCAAGATACTATTCAGAAGGTAACTAACCAAACAATGACATAGTGATTCAAATTTCTTTTTGTTAATCAAAGCAGTTCTTCTAAAGGGCTGTTGTAGACAATACCCTTTGCTGACAAAAGTAGGCACTTCTTTAAATATAATTTCTCCTTAAGCCTCTTCACTATAGTAGGTACACATTGGCCTAACAATAAGTTAATATTGGTAGTATAGTACAGCAGACTCATTGCTTGTCCTGGAGCCAGGAAGACCTGGGTTCAAATCCCACTTCAGAGTATTGCTGTCTATGTGGCCTTGAGTAAGTCACTAAATTTCTCTGAGCCTAAGTTTCCTCACATGTAAAATAGGGATCAAAATATGTGTAGCAATCTTACCTCACAGGGCTGTTGTCAGGGCTAGATGAAATAATTTGTATAAAGTGTCAGTTACTAACTGGCATTTATAGAGTACTTTAAGGTTTATCCCAAGATATAGGACCAATGGTATATTTGAGACCAATTCTATTATAGTAAGAAGGAAACATCTTTGAAGGCAATAGTCCATATGACAGCTCATGGTTATATAGTGTTTCACCTTATCTCACAACAACCTTGTGAGGTATATAGCACAGGTATCATCATTACTGTAATTTTACCGGTATGAAAACAGGTTTCGTGAGCCTATGATCACACAGCTAATAGTTGAGATAGGATGTAAGCCTCTTGAGTTAAAATTCAGTGCACTTTCCCTCTGTAGAACCTTCCTTAATTGTCAGTAATTAATGGATGATGGATCATGGTTATAGGTGATAATAGGTTGAATGATTAAATTAGAGATTATAGCTTGCAAATATGTTGGAAGAATAACATAATGACAAATTCAAGCAGAGTGGTGAGCCATCTTGGATTCCCCAAAACACAAAAACTAGAGATTAAGGACCTGTTTGAGTGACTGCTATGCACAATTGCTCCAGTACATGTGGTAGGAATCCAGTAGCAGGAAAGGATTTTTATCAAGGCTTCTAGATTGCTTAATGCAAACACCACTTAAGAATGCTCAGCTCCTTTTTGTTTCATACTCCCCAAATAACGTTCTGCTATTAATCAGGCTTCCCAGGTCACTAGTATCCCAGGAGGGGGGATGCCCTCACCAAGCACACATAGATGAATAAGTGCTTATCGAACTGACTTAGAAATGGCCACTGTATAAGGGTATGTCAGGCTTTAAGTCATGTTTTCTATTATAGATGAATAAATAGTCATTTCTTGTTTATGAATAAGACTCCTGTGTATTTGCTTAGCATGAATCAGTTAGCCAGAGCCTGATCATCCCTGGGTAAAGTGATAAAATAAAATTTCTGAAATTGGTAAAGCTTAGGATCACCTGGGACATGGAACAGATAGGAAAGAAACAGAAATTGCCATCCAGGCAATACTGTCTTACCCTTTATTTACTAGATCTTCTAATTCAGATTGGCTTTCCTCCTCCCCCACCTCTAAAATAAAATCTGAATTCATGAAATTTTTGACATATGTATTTTTGTTAGAGATAAACTTTTATCCATTCTTATAGGAAAAATAGGAATAGCTAAAATTCACAAATTATCTCCAAATCTTATTTGAGCTAGAAGCTCTGCCTTCACTCTAAGTAAACATCGGGGCTGTTATCAAGAAGAAAAATTAGTTTTTCATCTTTTAGTTTTTGTTTCATCTCTTTGTTGTGGCTCCTTACCCCCTCCCCCCTTCTTTCTGTTCACCTTCTTGGGGAGCAATGGTTAAAAAGCGGACAGGGGATGGATATAATCTCTCTATTGGATGAAGGTTCCTTAAGGATTTAAGCTTTCTATGGTAACATTGAAAACAAGTGAATTTAAAAATATCGTACAGCCTCCTAGATCCCATAGGAAAAGTACTGCAGAGGACCTGCTGAATAAGGCACAAATCTGCACATCAGGATAATTGAATTAATTAGCCCTTGTCAATCCTGACTTCTGACTTAGTAAAGAAGGTAGTTCAACTGAATTCAAATATTACCAAATAGCGGAATTAAAGTGACCTTTGCAAGCATGCAGCCTGACTCACAACTCCCCAATGACATACCTGAGAAGTGGTCATCTAACCTCTGTTTGAAGATCTCCAGCAAAGAGTAGCCTGCCCCTTCCAAGGCAACACATTCCACACTGGGAGAGCCTTGGTAGGAAGTTTTCTCTGATATCCAGCCCAAGTTTGCCTCTCTTCCAACTTCCACCCATTGTCTCTGGCTTTTCCCTCTGAGGCTAAACAGAACAAATCCCGGCCCTTTTCCACTTGGCAGCCTATTGGATTCTTGAAGACAGCACTCCTGTCCCTACTGAATCTTCTCAATTTTAGGTCAAATATCCCCAGTTCAAATGACCCTTTTATGGCATAGATTCGAGGTCCTTGACTGTCCTGGCTGCCTTGCTCTGGACACTTTCTGCCTCATCACTGAATGCCCCTTCTGAACTGTGGCAACCCAGGGTACCCACAGAGATGCCTTGGTCACTTCCCTAGTAAAAATCTCCTCCCAAATTGACATCAAACCATTGATGATTCTTTTTCAGTCACCAAGCACTTTTGAGTTATGTAAACATTTGTGTTCACTCTCATGGATTTTATTTGGATCAGGAATTCTTAACTTGTGGTCCGTGAACTCGAACTTTAAAAAAAAATTGGCCATTGTATTTCTATGTAAGTGGTTTCCTTTGTAATTTTATGTATTTTGTTTTATGTAGTTAAAAATGGTATTATGACAAGGGCAGGGGCCCATAAACTTCACCAGACTGGCCAGAGGGTCAGTCCATGACATCAAAAAAAGTTAAGAATTCCTGATTTAGAGGGTCTATTACATCTAAGCTGGCTAAGAAGCAGGAAAACAATTTATGTGAAAATGACCAAGTTAACAAACAAGCTTGAAAGACTTGAGAACTCTTAGCAAAGCAATGATCAACCACTCATCATCAGGGGGTCTGGTAACCAATAACGCTACCCTCCTCATAAAGAGGCAATGAAATATGCAGAATGAGAGACAGTTTTGGACGTGGCCGTTTGAGGAAGTTTTTTGTTACAAAGGTTTTCTTTTTCTTTTTTTCTTTTTTCAGGGAAGGAGAAAGGGAGAAAAACAAATGCCAGATAACCAAAAATAAATTAGTTTAGATAAAGAATCGTCTCTCTAGTTAGTACCCATGGAGTTACTTGTTACACCTCCAAGGATTAAATGTCTCTCAAAACCCAGATAAGTCTCTGGCACTGTCTTAGTTTACTGCTGCTTCTTGGTAGCTAAGGCATCTTTAAAGAGCTTTTGACGTAGATGGGAGATGCAGGCTGGACCTTGTCTCTGCTGCGTCTGTTTTCCAGAAGCAGCAAGGAGCTTCTGGCAAAGCCTCATAGAGAATCCCCTGATGGGCAGCACAGAATTGGTTCTGCTAAGCTGGTGCCCTGAGATTCCCTGAGGCACCACCTTCTTTTCCTTTTCCCTGAATCTATTTAACTCTTTACTCACCTGTAGTTTGATAATAATACTAGCTACCATTTATATAGCCAGGTACTGTGCTTAGCACTTTAGGTAATTCAGATGGCTGAAGAAGTGATGCGTTTCAAAATTTTGGTATGTAAATCTGCCACCACCCCCACCCCCAGTAAATGTATTGTTTAGAAATGTATGCCACTAGGTTCAAAATGTATGCCACACCATAGTAGATTTTTTGCACATTTGAGCCCCTAAATAGCTGCTCTGTTTCTGTTAGAATGCAATATTAATGCCTTTCAAAATCTTACAACTCGTTCTGAGAATCCAACTGATAAATGGATGGAGGGATCTCACATCTGTAAATGGAGCTCATTTCCCATGAGCTAACAGCTGTAAACACAATTGAAAAATCTAAGTAATTTTCGAAGTAATTATATGTAACCAGGTAATTTCTGAACCACCTGGCTCGTAACTAGTGAGAGCCCTGCTGTAATGTGTTGGACAGGGATTTGAGAGGCCTGATACCATGGAAATTTAATATCTCGATTAATATCTTTCCTTAAATAGGAGTAGTGTGTATCCTGAGGGAAAAGGCAAGAAGTAGAAGAGAGCAGCAGGTTTATTCAGATCCTCATCTGTTAACACATTGTCCTGATCCTGACTTTTTTTTTATTCCTTAGCCCTTACCACCTTCACTCCTCATTTAAATCTCTTCTGCAGTTTGTTAGATAAGCAAATTATTTATCTTTTTAGCATCTACCACTACCATATGGAGGCACATTGAGGCTTTAATGTGTTTGTAATTAGCTGTGGTACCAGGGTGTTGAGCTATGGTTCATTTGTCCATTTGCCATTAGCTTATCAATTTCCTGTGACTCCATTATGGTTTTGTATTTTTTAAAAATTTCCCCAGTGCTAATAACAATCCAGCTTCAAACTTCTGGTGTCCAAGGCTACTAAAGCATACAGTAGGACTGGAGATGTCTCATTCAGGTCATCTCCTTGAGGTCATCTCACCTTAAACTCTACATTTTACATGCCATTCCAGAGGAAATAGCCTTAAAGATGGCAACCCAATGTTTTGAAGTGTTTGTCTTCCCTAGAAATTAGTGCTTAGGAGAGAATCTATGATATACTTACATTTTATACTCTGGACACCAAATGGACCAATGTCAAGTAAAAATGATACCTAGTGACATTGACCAAACAGATGAGGCAGCCTCATTTTGTTCATTGTGGGAAATGTTTACCGGTCCGGAAGAGCAGGGCCACTCAAAGCTTACTTTCTATGTCAGTTCAGTTGGGTTTTCTTTTTTCTATTAAGGGATTTAATTTCACAATTTTCTTGCAAAGTTTTGATATATAGCCATGACTCAGTAGGGAATTCACTCTAAGGAGAAAAAAAAATCAAGATAACAAATCTTGAATCAGAAATGCCAAATGGTTAAAAAGCTACTTTTATCAACTATATAACTAAATATAATTGGAGTTTTACTTAAGTCCCCTATTTTAAACTCAAGAATAATGGTATTCTGCCACACTAGTTAAAAAAATCAGTCTTTGAACCGACCACATAGCTTTCCTGTCTTTTAACAGATGGTTATTTTTATAAATGGTAAATTCTGTTATTTTTAACTAACCTTATGAAGTTCAACCCAGAATGAGAATGAAGCCTCACCCTAATTCTTGTAGACTCCTAGTTGGTAGCAGCTGTTCAACCAATGTTTGCAATGAGATTAGCCCAATTTAAAGGCTTTTAACCTTTGTTTGAAAACATAACTTGTAAGAATATAAAGCAGCAGAGAAAGAAGCATAATTTCCATTTACCTGTAGCTCATAAAAACCTTTGTACAGAGCTGCCTAGATGCTCACACCCAGTTATCTTATTTTATACTCCAAACAAATGTCAAAATATGTGGAGATAAAGCTCAAAATTCTGATATTAATGTCTTGACTTTTGAGGCCTAAGTCAGTAGCCCTTGATTGTATTAATCAAAAATTGTGCCAGGAGTGGGGCCAGAGGGCTTTTTTTGGTGGAATTGATTAATTCATTTCAGTCTATGCCTTGAATAGATAAGTGATTGAAATCCTTGCCATTAGGTGCACAGAACAAATTAAGAACCTCACAGAATGACAAAATAAATAACTTGGAGGGAGCATTTTCTGTTTGGAGAGTAAATTTATGGAGCTGCTTCAGTTCTTAAGGACAAGTATCACTTTCTAATAATTGTGACAGTTGATATCCGGGTAGAGTGCTTTAAGGATTATAACGTGCTTTACATACATTCTATCATCTGATCCTTACCACCTCCCCAGTCAGGTTTTTACAGGTGTCATTATCCCCTTTTCACAAATGAAGATGCTAAAGCTCAGAAGGGCAGTGAGGGGACAAAATGGATAGAGCCCTGGGCTTGGACTCATCTTCATGAGTTCAAATCTGACCTCAGACACTTACTAGCTGTGTGACCCTAGGCAAGTCACTTCACCCTGTTTGTCTCAGTTCCTCATCTGTCAAATGATCGGGAGAAGGAAATGGTAAGCCACTCCAGTATCTTTGCCAAGAAAACCCCAAATGAGGTCACAGTGAGTCAGACACGACTGAAATGACTGAAGAACAACAAAAGGCTCAGAGAGGTTGTGACTTGTTTATGTGGCTAATATATGCAGGGAGGGTAAAATTGAACTAAGGCTTCTCCCAACTCCACATCTGTGTTCTCTATTTTCACACAGTTTACAACTTCTCCGAACATTTAAGTAGAATATTTAGGTCCCATTACCCTTCTAACTTACTCTGCCCCAGAGTTTTTCCCCTCTCTTTCTTTTTTCCAGCACTTATTACAGTACATGACACACAATAGGTGCTTGATAAATGCTCTAACTTGCCTCGTGTTAATTTAACAGCAGAAGCGTAAGTGATGCCATTGCTTCATCCTAGGTTTTCTGTCAAGACCCTGATTGACCGATCCTGTTTTGAGACGATTGACGACTCATCACCAGAATTTAACAATTTTGCTGCTATTTTGGAACAGATTCTAAGTCACCGGCTAAAAGGTAAATACCAACTCCCCACTTCATTTCCCTCACCCCAGCATCTTTTTTCTTTATTCTGAATTAAACATTTAAAATCTATATAATTGTTGTGGCTGGGGACTGAGGATGCTACATCCCTGAGAAATGAGAAACTGATCTAAATGTTCTGAGCTGGAGAGTGATTGATGAAGGGGCTTGCTTCTAGAAATTATTGAACCAGTGCTCTCAGACACACTTATTCTCATCTCTGGGACAAAAGCAGAAATTAGGGTGTATTTCTCAAGGAGAAGGAGTAAGAAAGCTAATTTTCCCTAAGCAAAGAAACTATCATCCGAGCTAGGGCTTAAAAAAACAATACGTAATAACTGAAATATAGATAAGGGATGATGCCAGCTGCAGCAGCCTATGAAATGCCTCCAAAATGAAGGCTTTGGGGGTTAATATTGGTTGTGATGTGCTGCTACTTCCTTGGACTAGGAAACTTATAAATGTGATATCACTGGATAAGAGAGGGATTATGTGAGTAGCGTTTGACTGTTATAGATTTAAGATAAATCAGTCTTTATAAATAGAAACTATCTATGCTAAAAATCCCAGAAAACTTAAAAAAAGAAAAAGAATAATGTCTTATCGGATACTACCACAACCAACTTACATATATACGCAGGTAAAATAAAGATAATTTTCATGACATTTATTATACAGCATAAATCTTATTATAACTTCATTTTTAAGATTTCATTACTCTTGACATGCAGTAAGTTCTTTTAAAATTGTCATTCTCTAAGTTTTTGAAGAAAACTAGAATGAATGTTGTTTCTACTCAGAGAAAGTGGGTTTTGAAGGAGGTTACCTTTGTACTATTAATGATAGTGTCAGAAATCAGTGTAAATTAATATTCTGCTATCTAGAAGTAGAAATATTAGCTTTTCTCCATTTGGGGGATGGTAAAAGAGCACAGAATCAAAGTGTCTAGGTTCTACTTAATAAGTCTTTAAGAAGGCAGCTGGATGGCCCAATGTGTAGAACACTTCCAGGAGTCAGGAAGACCTGAGTGTAAATCTTACCTCAGAGAATTACTAGCTGTGTGACCCTGGGCAAGTCACTTAGCCTCTGTCTATCTCAGTTTCTTCTTCTGTAAAATGGGTTTAATAATGGCACCTAATTTACAGGATAGTATGAAGTAATGAAGTAATTTTTGTAAAGCGCTTAGCAGAATGCCTGGCACATAGTAGTTACTTAGTAAGTGCATGTTCTCTTCCTTAATGAGGAACCCCCACAATCATATATGCAGCCTATAACATCATAGGAAAAAATACATGGAGCCAGGTGGGCCCCAAAGAGGTTAGACCCACAGAAGAAGGTGACTCCTTCTCTGATGACCACATGTTTGTTTTTTAATTAACAAAAACGATTATTGCAGAAGATGCTCCCTTATCTTTTAATAATGTCAACATAAACACTCTCAGAGTTGATTAAATACATTTAATTTAGGAGAATAATATAAATGAGAACTCGTAGCTGACTAAGTAGTCACAGCAAGTTGTATGGTGGGACTGGGAGGAAAGCTAGCATTTTCAATGATGTTCCTATTGTAGGCAAAGAATAATGGGGCATAATCGATAGTTTATTACTTTGTGTTTTTGCCATTCTCTTTGGGATGACTTACTGTCACCCTAAGTCATTGTGAGATTGAGATAAGTATAGCCATGAGCTGTGGAATAAATGATGCATAGCTTCAGGAAAGGAAGACTTTAAAGGGGCTAGTTCTAAGGGACATTATATATTATTTTCCACTGCTTAGTTTTCTAATGGCTCATGAATAACTTTCCATTTGGGGGGCAGTTGGGGTGGCTTTCATAGCTCTTCTATCATAGAAACTGAAAAACTTCATGGTATCAAAACAAACCTGAATAATTCTTGGCATCTTGACAGAGATGAAAATTCAGGATTTATATTTTCTTGGTTTTATTGCATTCAATATTTCTGAAACTACTGAATCTTTTAAAGTGCTTGGGTAAAAAAATAATAATAACTGTAGCTAGAATCTATATAGTGCTTTAAGGTGTGCAAAGTGCTTTATAAATATCTCATTTTATCCTCACCATCCTGGGAAGTAGGTGCTCTTATTATCGCCATTTCTCAGATGAGGAAAGTGAGGCCAAGAGTGGTTAAGTGACTTGCCCAGAGTCATACAACTTGTAAGTACCTGAGGCAGGTCTTCCTGGCTCCATATGGAATGCCTCATTCACTTCACCATCTTCCTAGGGAAGGACAAGCACCCTTTGACACATGGTAGGTGGTTTCAGTACAAGTAAAGTAGGAAGCTGAAAGAATAGCTGGTTTTTTTAAATCCTAGATATTAAGGAAAGAGATGCTTGCTTCCTTCGATTATGGCAGGATCATAGCTACAGATCTGAAAGGAAGCCAGGTAGTCAAACAATTTCATTTTACAGATGAAAAACTGTACTATGCTGCTTCCCACCTTCATTTGTAAAATGGGGTTATGGGGACCTGATGAGATAATGTAAGTAGGGTACCACATAAATGTCAGCTACTGACATCTCACCTAATCCAACAATACCATCCATGATATCCCTTAAAGATGATCATACAAGGAGACTTTGCTTCTATATTTCCAGTGACAAAGAGCTCACACCTCACAAAGCAACCCTATTCAGTTGTTAGATTCCATTGCTGTGATTGGTAGAAAGCTCTTTTTATAGTCCCTTTTAGGACCAAGCCAAATAAATCCAATCTACCTTCCAGCTGAAAGCTCTTCAGGTATTTAAGACTGCTACAATGTCTTTACCAAGTCTTCTGTCTTTGGGGGCGAACATCCACAGTATCACCTACGTCCCATATTACACACTAGCCTTGCTATTATCCAAGTCACCCCCTTGAATTTTACCAATGTCTTTAAAATGTGCCACCAAGAGATGAATTCAGTATTCCAAATATAATCTGTCCAGTGCAGAATCTTAGTAGGACTACTGCCACCAAATCATAGAATCTCAGAATAGAAAGATTCCTTAGAATCATGTAGCATAGATTTAGAGCTGGAAGGGACCTTAGAGGCCAATGCGTCCAACAAACTTCATTTTAGAGAAACTGAAGCTAAAAGGGGTTGAAAGTGACTTGTCCATGATCATGTAGCTACTAAGTGTCTGAGGCTGGATTTGAACTCAGGTCTTTCTGACTCTTTCTAGACCCAGTGCTCTATGCATTCTGGTGCCCCCTAGCTGCCTAAAGGTGATCTAGCGTAACCGTGACAAGTAGTCATCCAAATTCTGTCTCCTGTGATCTGGACCCTGCAATTTGCTTCTTCTTCTTCTTTTTTTTTTTTTGGTTCACAAACAACTATAACTATGCCTTGTGTTCAGAACCTATCCTATCACGTGTTAGTAATGTTCATATTTTGAATCTAGACATAGGATTTTGAAATTTATCAGGGACAAATAAATGTTAAGTCAAGTCAACAGGCATTTCTGAAGAGGTTATTGCTATGTGCCAGACACTGTGCTAAGTGCTGGGAATAAAAATGGAAGTGGAAAGACTGACTCTGCCCTTAAGGAACTTATACTCTAATAGGGGAAGAAAACACATGAAAGGGAAATGAAAAGTGGCCAAGGTGGGAGTTGGCAGGGGTGATGGTGAAGAGCCTTCTGTGGCATGGTGGAGAAAATCCAGAGTCAGGAACCTAGAGGTGAATGAAGACCTGGTCAGCCTAGGTGTTTTTCTTAAAATGGTAGTTCTATGAGGGACCAACCAATAAGAGGAAGGGGATGTAGGGATTGAGTGTAATTTCAGTGTGAGGAGCCCAAGAGTGAAGTGAACTTCCAGGGCGAGGAGACTTTCTAGAGAAATTCCATAGGACAGGAACATGTCTTGTGAAGTGGAGGAGGGACAGGGTGATATATTTATTATTTTTGCCTGTTGCCATTTTTTTTAATCCTAAGTGTAATCTGTTGTGTTACACTTAGAAAATATACTCCAACCTCTTGGTTTCATCTGCAGATTTAATAAGTAGGCCTTCTGGGTCTTCATTCAGATCATAGATAAAAATAAACAAAGTGAGGACAGAGCCCTTTGGCTTGGCTGACATTTATTTATTAGTCTTTGAAGTACAGTTTTCCGCTATACTCTAACAGTACTATGTTTCAGTTCGTATTTCTTAATCTCATCTTTAGAATGTGTGTTTTTGCCTTTCTTTGTATCCCTAGTGCTTAGCACAGTGTCTTGCACATAATAAACCATTAATGAATGCTAGTTAACTTACAGATTGAATGACTTGTCTGAGAAGAAATCAAGAGGGACTTTCTCACAAACCTGATAAGTGCCAACGTATATTTTACAGATTACATACCTTGAGCTTACATCCTTTATTCATATGAGAATTCATCAGCTTTACTTGGAATGAACTTATTCTTATTTTAAATGTAATTCAGTTAAACAGTTCAGTATTTGTTATCATTATCATTGTCATCATCATCATAATCATTACTACTACTGCTGCTGCTGCTGCTGCTGCACAACACCTATTATGTGTGAGGCACTGGGCCAGTCCCTGGAGATACAAAGATGTAGATGAGCTAAGCTTTGCTCTTAAGATTAGTCTCATGGGTGTGGGAAGAGGATAAGTACACCATACCTGTGCTATAAGGCAGGATAAGATCAGTGAAAAGAAGAAATCCAAGTAAGACATTGTAAGAAATTTGAGAAAGAAGAGACCACTTTCCCTGGAGTTGGTTAGGGAAAACTTCAAGCAGGTAGTGGTACGTGAATTGGACTTTGAAGGATGGGAGAGACTTCAGTAGGTAGAAGTGGTAAGGGAATCCATTCCAGGCATAGGTGATAACATAAGCAAAAGCACAGAAACCAGAGAGGGCACGGATGAAGATGAGGCTGGACAGTTGTCTAGATGAGCTGGAACATTGAATAAGAAGTAAGTCTGAACACGTAGGTTGGTAGGTTGGAGAGCCAGCAACAACAGCAGCAGCAGCAGCAGATGATGATGGAGGGCCTTGAATGCCCAAATCAGGAATTTATACAAAAGGGAGTGGAGAGTCATTGAAGGATTTTGAGTAAAGAAGCAGCAGGATCATAGTAGTGCTTTTAGAATGATGACTCAGGTAGCACTGTGGAATCTGGACTGGAGAGGAGATAGACTGGAAGTGGGGAGGCCAATCTAGGAAGCTATGATAGTAATGTAGGTAAGAAGAAAAAGGGGGCTTAATCAGTAGGTGGGGGGGGTGGCCCAGTTGAGACCGTGGAGGTAAAAACAATAAGACCTGACAACGCAGTAGACGTACAGGCTGAGGGAGAGAGCAACATCAAAGATGGCTCCAAGGTCATGAGTCTCTGAGATTAGGGAAGATGGTGTCACCATTTACAAAAATAGAGAAGTCTCAAGAGAACAACAAACTTAAGGGGAAAAAATGATGAGTTCCGTTTTACACATGTTGAGTTTGAGGATCTAGTAGTATATCCAGGTGGAAATACCCTGTAGGCGATTGGAAATATGGATGTGGACTTCTGGGAAGAGGGAGAGATTGGGAGTAGAGAGATACATCTATGTAGAAGCAATAACTGAAAGCATGGTTATGATGAGATCACAGAGGAGAGAGTATAGGTAGAATAGAGAAGAGGACCTCAAGGACAGAGCCTTAGAGAACATTCATATTTAAAGGGCAAAGAGGAGATCAAGATAGAGCAATAATGATCAGAGAAGTAGGAGGAGAGTACACCATCAGGATATAAAAATAGCTCACATATTATAGTGTTTAGAGGTTTGCAAAGCATTTTCCTCAGAACCTCCCTGGGGGGTAAGCAAGTATTATTATACCCATCTTACAGAGAAGCAAATTGAAGCTTGGAAATGTGAAGTGATTTGGCCAGGATCAAATAGGTAGTCAGTGGTAAAGCCAAGACTTGAATCCCAGGTCTCTCCTGAATCCAAGTCCAGTGCTCTTTTTACTCCACCCCACTGCCTGTCTAAAGAGGAGAGAGGGTAAAAAGATCAATATGCTATGGAGAGGTTAAGGAGATTGAAGACAAGGAAAAATAGAATCCTTGAATGTGGTCAGAGGAAAGAAAGTCTTTAGTGACCTTAACACAATTGTTTCATTGGAGAGGTGAGGACAGAAGCCAAGACTGCAAGGGTCTGAGGAGTGGGTGGGTACTGAGACAGTATGGAATAAGAGAAGATTCTGCTTTGATTATCACCAATTTATCTTTTCCGTGTCTTGTTCATACAAACTTTTTGAATATTGCCTTCCTCATAAGCTATAAGCTTTTGAGGGCAGGGACTATCTTTTGTTTTGCTTTGTGTCCCCAGAGCTCAGCACAGCACCTGGCACAAAGCAGTTGGTCCTTAATAAATGCTCACTGACTTTTCTGAAAATCTTATGTCTTTAGAAAACCTCATTCCCCAGTGATCTTGGATAAGAGAATGACCTGGATAAATGTGAAATTTTTTTCTTCCCTTCCTATTTTACTACATTTTACCTCTTCAATAAAGTCCTTTAGTTTGCTTGAATAAGCAGAAAAAATAACTGTTGAATGGGTTTGCTTTTCCATTATGTAAAACTGGATAATGTGAACATTAGAAAAAATTTTTGGTAAAGTTATAGGAATTTACTGTGCAGATGCTTGATAATGTGAATTCTTTCATGTGAGTTTGGCTTTGGGGGCAGTGCTTTCCCCATTTTATTATCTAAAACTATCCATGCAATTAAAAAATGCAATGCCAAAAAAAATGACTCATAACAAAAAAACTATATTATGCTTTGAAATAGCACAATTTAGTGGGGGGAAAAATTGGAGGTAGAGTTCAGGGACCTGAGTTCAAAATCTGGCTTTGTCACTTATTAAATCTGTGACCAGGAACAAGGTGATATGTGTTATCTGAATCTCAATTTCATTATCTGCATAACCATGAGCACATCACTTTTCCTCAGTTTTAGTTTCCTCATCTGTAAAATGGAGTTCAGATTTATACCACCTGCCTTCGCCTAGTGGCTGTAAGACAGTGCTTTGTAAACTGAAAGTGCTCTATGAACATGGGTTTTCAATAGGCAGTCAGTCAAAAATATTCGCATAAATAATACTTAGATTTTGTTACGTGTTCTTTATGAACTTTGGATAGACTATGTCATGGACCATGCTTGTGGTTTGGTCACTTATCATTCCATTTTATAGGTACACCCCCCTTCTAACTCAGGGAACATTCACTGAACAGCTTTAGTGATGGTCAAGCAGACCTGAGCTTATCCCATCCTCAGTTTAGTGAATTTGGGACCTTCTTTTCTCAGCAGCTCAGTTCAATTTCCTTTCCTTCCCTTCCCTTCCCTTCCCTTCCCTTCCCTTCCCTTCCCTTCCCTTCCCTTCCCTTCCCTTCCCTTCCCTTCCCTTCCTTCCCTTCCCTTCCCTTCCCTTCCTTCCTTCCCTTCCCTTCCCTTCCCTTCCCTTCCCTTCCCTTCCCTTCCCTTCCCTTCCCTTCCCTTCCCTTCCCTTCCCTTCCCTTCCCTTCCCTTCCCTTCCCTTCCCTTCCCTTCCCTTCCCTTCCTTTCCTTTCCTTTCCTTTCCTTTCCTTTCCTTTCCTTTCCTTTCCTCTCTGTTCCTGCAATTGGGGTTAAGTGACTTGCCCAGGGTCACACAGCTAGTAAGTGTCAAGTGTTTGGTCTGAGGCCAAAATTGAACTCAGGTCCTCCTGACTTCAGGGCTGGTGCTCTATCCACTGCACCACCTAGCTGCCCCCAATCATGGGCTATTTTCTAGAAATTCTCCTGGCATCTCTACATTGATGGTATGATGTGTTATTTTTATTCAACTGTGCCACTGTAATATCCTTCAGTTCACTGCTGAAAATAGACAGTTGACTTTATTTAGAAAGGCTATTGTAACTGACCATATCCTCTCTCAGCTGTATCCTATCCTAGTACTCTGCTCCTGCTGGTGGTTTTCTCTATGTTCTACCTTGTTCTGTCTTCTATGTTCTAGAACCTATATTCTAACTTTGCAGCTTAGCAACCTTTCTAAACTCCAGTGACTTGGTGGTTTCAGTATTTTTTTTCCTGCTTAATATACATGTATGACACATGAAACCATAGAGAGTTAGGGTTGAAGGGGACCTTACTGATTGCTTCATGCAGTGCTGAACTCTGTACTCAATTTAAATTTACAGAAATTTATTAAACATCTACTAGGTACAACTGGATGGTACATTGGATAGAGCCCTGGAACTGGAGTCAGGAAGACCTAAGTTCAAATGTGACCCAAGACATTTCTGAGCTTTGTGACCCTGGGCGAGTCACTTTGTCTCTGCCTGCCTCAGTTTCATCTTCTATAAAAAAAAAATGGGGATAATAATCACACCAACCTCCCAGGGTTGTTGTTAGGATTAAATGAGATGTTGCAAACCTTGATGTGCTATGAGTATGCTAGCTCTTGTTATTATTGTTGTTACAATCATTGCCATTACTATTAATGGGATAGGACCTAGGACTAAATATGAGCATCCGCTGAAGGAACTGAGTTGAGGTTTGCCACTATGGTTGTTGTTTTGCTCTGGAGAATACTTAGGGTTAACGAGAATAGGTTCAAATATTTGAACAACAGTTGCATGGAAGTGGGATCAGACTTATTTTCCATGGCTCCAGAGGACAGATACAGCAGCAAAGGGAGAGAATTTCTAAGACAGATCCAGACTCCATGTCAGGAAAAACTCTGTAACAAAGAAAGCTGTCCCAAAGTGTAATGGCCACTTCAAAAGCATGTGAGTGACTCCTTCCTCTGAGCTCTCCAAGCCCAGGCTGGATGGCTGCTTGTCAGAATGGTGGGGAGGAGATTCCTGCTCAGGTTAGAAGGTACTAGATGCCTTCTGAGCTCCCTTCCACCTCAGAGACTTTCTGAGTCTGTGGTCCCAATTCCCTCTTCTAGATACCAGCAAATGAAGGTTTGTGCCTTGTCCAGGTCACATGTCTAGAACTGACCGACTCCCAGGAAACTTGTCCTTTCAACTCTACTCCACAAACCTCCTCCCTCTCCCGTAGCCTTTCTCTGTATTTCATAATGAGGAAAGTCTTTTATGTAATCCTGTAATACCCTCTATGGCTAACGTACTTCGGGGGCTTTTGTCCTTGGTATCTTTTTGCAAATAATTTCATGCAGTAACTGTTGCTGCGGGAAAGTAGCTGAGTGTTCAGAAACGTCTAAAATGATTCTTCATGTTTTTCAGGCAGTGCAAATCATAGGCAAAAAGGTTTGGTTTGCTTGTCTGTATTATTTTTAATACACACACACAGATCATTGTTGAAAGGAAGAACGGGTTTTGAAAGGAAATCATGGGAACAAGAAAATCGTACTGACTCATTAAAGAGTTATCTTAAGGAAAGCCGATTTAATTTTTAATTTTTTTAAAGAATTACTATATTGGAATTTATTTGAAGGCTGGTGAGAGGAAAGGGGACTGGCTCAGGAGTTAGAGGTCTTGGGTTCAAACTCTGCTTGTAAAACATTCCTTTTGTGACCTTGAGCAAATCACTTACCTTTCTACAGCCTCTGTTTCCTCATCTATCAAATGAGGAGGTTTGGACCAGACAGCCTTGGGTGTCCCTTCCAGACCTCAGCTTATGATCTTCTATTGATTTTCCATGTCCTCATCCTGCACAATCCTTACTCCCATTGGGAAATAATCATTTGATTTCTGAGTCAGTCTAAATCACTTCTTTATTTAATCCAGGCAACTCTATCCACTTAGGGATCTTAATAAAATGGAGAAACCCGACAAGATTAATCTGAGCAAAGAACTTGGATCCTTTTAGGGCTTTGGCAAAGAGTATGCTGCTAAAGCTCAAATGCTAATACTAATCTTCTTATGATATTAAAATTTATTCAAAACCAATATTTACATGGCAAGTAACGACTTGAGGATAGATTAACAGATTAAATGGGATTTTGCTGTGTTACTTCAGTGGGCATGGTGAATTTGATGATCTCTTGTTTATCAGAGTTCTTTATTCCTTTAAAATTAAAAAAAATCAAAAATGTGTTTTTTAGATTGTAAAAATAAAATGCTAAAATTTAAGGACTGTTTGGGTCCTTTACTGAGAGTTGGAGGGATTGGGGCTGCAGAAGTAATAGATGAAACTTAATTATACTTTTGATTCTGTTCTGTCCATACTTAGTGGGCCTTAGAAAGCTATGAGTTAGGCCCCTGCCCATCCTTGAGACCTTTATAGCATTTGGACTTTTGAAGCCAATGTCCCATCGGTGTCTCAATATCAGCATGTCTAAAACAGAAGTCAATATCTTCACCCCCAAACCTATGCTCTTCTAAATTTTCCTGTCATCGTCAAGGCCAGCATTATCCCCCCAGTCATCCAGGCTCACAACCTTGGGGTCATCATTGACTCTTCACATGGTCAAATCTTGTTGTTTCTATGTTCACATCTCTTGTATAGGTCCCCTTCTCTCTGTGCACACAGCCATAACCCTAACTTGAGCCCTCATCTCAAGCCACTCCAATCCATTCTCAACGCAGTGGCCAAGATGACATTGAAAGTTCATCACGTCCAGCACTCTCATGCTCTTCCTACTGCAAATATTTTAGGTGTGTATCACCACATCTAATTAAAGAGAAATTAAGAAATTAACCGATGTGCTCAGTGACACAGCAGATTCAGGATTCGAACCTAGCTCTTAAATCTAGAGCTCTTTTTGTAAGTCATGCTGCCTCTACTTAGCCCAATGATTGCTTGCACTTGTGACATAACTTCCTCCAGACAAAATCTTTTTCTGGTGACATCCTAAAGCTTATTTTTGTTCCTTGAGAGAAGTTGTGACTGGCAGGCCTTTTTAGAGTGGATGCTGGCCAAAGAATCAAACCCTGTTCATACCAAGTAGCATTTGCAGTGAGATTATGCTATAAGGTATTTTGCATTTATACCTCACCAATCCCACCTCTCCCCAACGTTTTCATTTCCAATGTAATTTGGCATGATGATGCTTTTTCTCTGCACCAATTACACTGTTCCAGGACCCAAGCAGAACTCAGGAACTCTGGCTTGAACCTCAAAGTTCTTCCTGGCTTAAAGGCTAAAGGTACCTCCCCATGAGGCCACCTTTTGAAGTACAAGATAAACACCATATTTTGTTAGAAACAATGGGTAAAGATAAACCCATCTAGCTGGCTTTTGAATTCCCTGTGTTTATTTTCAGATTTATAGAAGTGTATCCAACACTTGGTTCTCTGTGTGCACACACAGACAAAAAAAAATGAGAACTGCATTGTTTCCATAGGGCACACAACTCCCCCTGCAAGAATCCAGGCAACTAGAGGCAAAGACTGATTAGAAAGATAAGGAACAGGCTCTGAAGGTTACCGGAATTTGGATCCGTTAGACAATGAACAAGGTCATGGTGAAAAAATACCCTCCCAGTTTTTAGTCTGCCTTCCAGATTTGCTGTTTGGAAATGCAGAAGTGCCTCAGTTAATCTCTTCAGTGTCAAAAGCATAAAGGGGCAGAATTAGCTCTTTGAATATCCAGAGCCAAACTATACTAGACAGAGATCTGTTATGGTAAACAGAGCTAAATCAATTAAATTGTCTTTGGCAATAAACTCATTCAAACTCATTAACTAGGAAGTAGGTCATTGCCATATTGCAGTAACCCATCTTAAGTATAATTCTGGGCATTTTGGAGAAAAAAAAAATTCTCCTTAGAACCCACAGAGGAATGTTGCCTTTTCCTGCTCTAGTATTATGTGATTAATTGGCAGTTCATAGGATCCCAAGATTTAGAGAAAGACTTAAGAGATCGAAGGCCTTACTCCAACCCTCCTACCCCCACCCCCAAAGTTTTACAGAAACAAAAACAGAGAAGTTAAGAGATTCACCTCTGGTTACAATTAGGAATAGAATTTGGGGTTTGTTCTACTCTTCTAAAGATCTGCTTATTGTCTCATTTAGTGTTTTATATCAACTTTTTTTGTTCTTTTTTAAACATTTGTAAACTTAATGTCTCATATTTCATATAAATTTATGAACTTAATATCTTGGGAAGATAAAGAGTTTGCCTTTTTTTTTTTTGTAAACTCCAAGATTTTACTCCTATAATTATGGGTCTCTTAAACACTCCAATAAAGAATAACTATGTGAGGCAGTTGGTGCTGGTTGGGTTCAGATCCACATCTGGTCCAAGGCATCCCCAGTTAGTCATTTCCGGTTTGAAGAGATAGAACTGGAACTAGGGTCATCTTAGCCTTGAGGATCTTTAAGTTGGTGCATCAGGGGAATCTCATTTGGTCTAGATTTAGACCTGGCTTCTGAGGATGGTCCCGTGACCTGCCTATCAAGACTTTTGGACTGGGGATGACTGGAACTCGTGTGTATCCCTCGAGGCTATTACAGGATAGAACCCAATGATACTGAATGGCATAACCCAGTGATGCTGAATAGCATAAAATGAGAACATTTCCTCAGCTTCTTTCAGTATAGCACCTCCAAAATTTCTTTCTATCTCCACTGCTAAAATCCTTGGGACAAAGAGGTTGAGATAAGTTGAGATAAGTAAGAACTGGTACCTCTAAGATTAACTTTTCAGGAGGTGAATTATAGATTCAGGCAGTTAAGTGATGTATAATGGATAAGGTGCCTTATTTAGGAAGAATTGATTTCTAATCCTGCCTTTGATATATACATATATATATATATATATATATATATATATATATATATATATATATATATATATGATCTGTGTGATCCTGAGCAAGTCAGTAAACCTCTGTTAGTCTTAGTTTTCCTATCTATAAAATGGGGATAATAATAGTGCCTGTCTCACAGGATTATATGTGAGGATCAAATGAAATAATATTTGTAAAGCATGCACAGTGTCTGGCACATAGCAGTGGAATTTTCAGGCCACACGCTTTTGTCATGTCTACATTTTGATCACTTTATTACCAATTACCACTCCCTGAGAGAGATGAGATATTAAGAAGATGAAATCAGAAAAATTCAAGTTAATTGGTTGATTGTCGTTCTCAACTAACAACTATTTATTTAATTCCTTGGTATATTGAAACAAAAATAACAATCCCTGCCCTCTGGGAACTTTCATTCTATCTGGACAAACAATGTGTGCATATGTGGGTGTGGGTGTATACCTTCCCACACCCACACACATCTGTATGTGTATATACACACATACACACAAAATAAAGAGTGGTTTGGAAGGAGGGAAGGTGTTAGCAGTTGGAAGGGCATCAGGAAATACTTCCTATAGGAGGTTAGATTTGAGTGACGCTGGGAAAGAAATGAGAGAGTATAAATTTAATTTAAATGCCACCTTGTGCCAGCACCTGCGTCTAGTTACCTAACTATATCTCTCCACGGAAGCGCTTCTCTTGATTATGTGGTAGTGATGCGGGGCACCTTTTATCTGATTGTTAGGACTCTCTAGTGTGTTAACAGTCAGTGGCTATTTATCTGACGGCACTTTGAAACAGTTTACATAAAGTACTCTTATGCTTGTAGCTATAGTTCAGCATTTGGAATAGAAATTTGTAATGTTCACATGTAATATTAATGTTTTAGGTATGTTTTTAGGTATTGTTTGATTTTGTCATTTAATTCTTCCTCTTATACTGGAATTCCAGCTGACCAACATTTCTAAGTTGAGAGAAATAAGAATTTGTTGAATACGTGTGCTTCAAAAGAAAGAAAGAAGCTATTTTACCATGGAACAAAGAGCAATTTCTTCTCAAGGAGTCATTTTCCACAAATGAACAATGTCACCAAAATGTAATATTTGACAGGAAATATAATAGTTTCTCATGCGGTTTTCAAACTCTCTTCTGTGAAAAATTAGAGGAAAGGCCTTCATGAAATTCACTTTCAAAAGTCTGCAAAACCTTGAAATGCAAGAGATGTAGAAGTGTAGGATAATTTATATAATGTC
The DNA here is from genome assembly GCF_003287225.1 of Phascolarctos cinereus. Taxonomy (NCBI): domain Eukaryota; kingdom Metazoa; phylum Chordata; class Mammalia; order Diprotodontia; family Phascolarctidae; genus Phascolarctos; species Phascolarctos cinereus. Next base: position 52,121,340 of record NW_027555514.1, on the reverse strand, counting down.
AACAAAATTTAATACTTGACAGTAAATACAGTAGTTTCTTAAGCACTTTTAAAAGACTGCAACACTTGGAAATGCAAGAGATGTAACAATGTGTAAGAGATTTACAGAATGCTTTCTATTATCATAAAGAGCCTTACTTTCTGTGTGGGGACTGAGTTTGACAAAAACACACTCCAACATTTGTATAAAACACATGTACATGACCTGGTGTCTCTCCCAGGTGATCCAATTCTTATTTCAGGGCAGGAAAAATGCAACTGGTCTCTGATGTTTACTTCTGTGCTTATTTGTCTGTGTCCTGGGACCTTTGTGTTCCTGCCAGAAAAATAATGGGATGTTTCCAGAGAGTCCCAGTGATTTTTTTCAACACTTTTGGTACAAAGCAATTTAGTGTAGAGGCTGATTACATCTAAAATGGCATTCTATATTTATGTTCTTTAAGGGAATATATTATTTTCTTTAGGGTTTTGTTTGTTTAGTGTCAGTTAAAATTGTGTTTGAATCTCTGAGTCAAATGAGTAAGTCTTTTGTGACATCAGTAAAAGGCTGCATTTAGTTTCTTTTTGAGGCCATCAATTGCCCAAATTTATGCCTCTCTCTGATAATTTTATTTCTATATTTCTAACTGTCTAGTTCAAAACCTTTTAAAAGTAGTCTTAAAACCTCATCAAGGTGAACCAGCAAGGGACCTCAGAAGCTCCCAAGACCAGCACTCATTTTCCACATGATGAAACTGAAGCCCAGGAGGGACTTGGCTAAGGTTCACACAAGTAATAAATGTCACATTGTTATGGGTAGCAGATTCCCCATTAGGAAAAACTGAATTATCATAAACTATTTTACCAGAGACTTGAAAGTTAAAATCTATTAATTTTGACTCAGCTAAGTGATTCAGTGGATAGTGTGCTGGACTCGGAGTCAGGTAGACCTGAATTCAAATTCAGTCTTAGACACTTGCTAGCTCTGTGACCCTAAACAAGTTATTTACCCTCTCTGTGCCTCAGTTTTCCCATCTGTTACCTCCCATGGCTGCTGTGAGGTTAAGATGAAATAACCTATGTAAAGTGCTAGGCAATCCTTAAAGCATTATATAAATTCTAGCTATTAGGATTGGTTATTTTTCAGTGAAATGTATTATTTGTCCAATGTTATCTATTCATGGTGATCAAGAATTGATGTATGTGTATGTGTGTGTGTGTATGTGTGTGTGCACGTATGTTTGGGCACTGTATATGTATATAGCCCTATAAACATCTGTGTGTGTATAAACATCTATAACACACACACACACACATATAGATATATACCCTTTATTGTCTATATCTTTTAAAATAATCATGTTCTCCAAGTTTTGAAAGTAGTTGAGAGCACAAAATTCCATATGGACCACTTGTGAGTGGATAAAAAGCTTTATATTTCTTTTTAAAATAAACGTTTCATTTGGCGGTAATTATCCTGTTGGTTCACCCTATTTCACATCAACAAACAAGAAAGCATTGTGCATACAATCTTAAACTTTTAAGACTCAGTCTTAGAATCTGACCTCAAATCCTGACTCTGCTGCTCAACACTTACATCCTCATCTGGGAAATAAGAGAGTTGAACCTTTTGACTTCTAAAGTCCTTTTAACACTAGATCTAGGATTCTACTCTGTTTCTTCCTCTATAAAAGGACTTCACAAAGCCATTTGTGACAATGTACCCAGGAAGCTGATAAATGTTTGAATATTTTTTTCTCTCTCATACATAATTTGCATATGAAATTTGAAAGCAAATTTGTTATGGTTTAGAGTAACCATATTTCACTGTATGTTCCTATTTCAAGGACTGTGACAATTTGTGTAATGACCTTTAGAGATAAAAATGTAAACATGCCCCATATATATCAGGATTACTGGCCTCATTTATGAGAAAGTAATTCTGTTTGCTTTTACCGATTAGCTAGAGGGCAGCTAAGTGGTGTAGTGGATAGAATGCTGGGCCTGGAGTTAGGAAGACTCATCTTCCTGAGTTCAAATCTGGCCTCAGACCCTTACTAGCTGTGTGACCCTGTCACCTAAGCATGTCACTTAACCCTGTTTACCTCAGTTTCTATAAAATGTTAAATGAGCTAGAGAAGGAGGTGACAAACCACTCCAGTATCTTTGCCAAGAAAACCTCACATGGGGTCAGGAAGAGTCACATGTGACTGAAAAACAACAACTACTTATCTGTTGTTTCCATCCTATTTATAAACTAAGGTGTCAAAATGTAAAAGTTAGACTCAGATATTGCATGGAAACTTTAGAGCCACAATTAGAGGGGGGATCAAATATACTCTGTTCCTCGTGGTGTTTCTTTCCCTCTTTAAATCTAAAAAAAAGTATAGTGTGAAAATCAAATGGAATCTCTCTCTCTCTCTCTCTCTCTCTCTCTCCTCTCTCTGTCTCTGTCTGTGTCTCTCCTCTCTCTGTCTCTCTCTGTCTCCCCCCCTCTCTTTTTCTCTCTCCCTTACCAGTTTTATGTTTCCATTACAAAAGCATCTCCTATACAAAAAGAGCCCTCTGGAGTTCTTCTCAGAGGAAGCTCCGCTAATGCATTTGGGAGCTGCAGGAGCCTTTTACTTGGCTCAGAAGCATCTCAAACTCAGCTAGATTACATAAAGGGAACATAATGCACATGACAGGTAACCTGGAGTCCATCATCATCAATGAGCTATCCATCTTCACTGTTGTCAGGTGTTGCTCTAGCCAAATTATTCATGGATGGGGATGGATTGTTGAAACAGTGGAAACTACCAGCTGGGTGACCCTGGGCAAGTCACTTAACCTCTTGTAGCGTCAGTTTCCTCCTTTGTGAAATGAAGGAGTTGGACTCTGTGGTTTTGAAGATCCCTCCCAGCCCTAACTCTACAATTACTTCTAATGAGTGGATGTCAGGAAGTAGAACAAGGGTTAGCATCCAGGCTAGGAAAGAACAGGTAACATTTCTAAATTAAGGTAATTATTGAGGCTCATTCTGTGTGAAAAGCCAAATATTGTGCCTTCATCTAAGCTATTAGTAGCTGAGTAACTAGCCTTTCATTCACTCAGCACATTTGTATAGCAACATCTATAGTCAAGATTAACAAATTCTTCTTCAAAGGAGACATATAAACAGAGTTATACCTCATGGACAAAGGCAGCTAGGTAGCTCAACGGGTAGAGTGCTCAGTCTGGAGTCAGGAAGACCTGAGTTCAGATTTGGCCTCAGTCACTTACGAGCTGTGTGACCCTGGACAAGTCACGTAACCTCTGTTTGCCTTAATCCACTGGAAAAGAAAATGACAAACCACTCTAGTATCTTTGCCAAGAAAACCCTCTGAACGGTATGGTCCACGGGGTCCTCATGAAGATTCAGACACAACTGAACAACTTGATGCATCTGCTATTTTATTTTTCACTGTTCAGTCACCAAGTGGTGAAGTCTTAGTATGTACTGAACCCTAATATGCTGGATTTGAGTCCTTTCTCCACTTCCTCCTGTCCTCCCCTCCGCCCCATTTTACTTTCCTGTTTTTAAAAAAAAGCAGCAATCTCATAGAAATGATATTTTTCTTTGTTGATTCCAAAAACTGAAGAAGAATTTTGGGCATTGTGTCCTCAGTACCTATATCATAGATACTTTTAATATTTTCAAGGAAAAGCATTCTATTTAGCACTTCCATTTTAGGAGGGGCAGGAGAGGCTAGTATAATATCTAGGTTTTGGTTTTGGTTTTGTTTTCTTTACAATTTAGGTAAATGGTTGATGATGTAACAACTAGCAAGCTAAATCATTAGCTACTTTCTTTTAGCCATCTCCTTCTGAGGTTACATATGCATGTGTACCCTTTGTACCAATGGAAGAAGGAAAAAGGAATATGGAAGATTGTTGCACGGGTAAACACACTGTGACTACACCCTTTCTTAGGTAGGAAATACAGGAGGGCTTCTAGCCATCTCTCACTAGCAGGTTCACTTTTGAGCCAGTCAGACAGGAAGATAGGAATGGAGTCATAATAAGGGGTTAAATAAGCTTACTTTATTCTAGTCTAGTCTTCTCAAAGGGAGTTTTCTGATAATGGCAGCACCAACTCCTACAGCATTCCCTAACAACCCTTCTTGCATTTGCTGGCATGAAGGGGGGGCAATAACCTCTCTGTCTCAAGGGGGTCAATTGAGACAGGCACAATTTGTGTACTCCCCTAAACCCCCTCAAGCCTCAGTGGGGGCTAGTTGAGGCAAACACACAGATTCCCCTTCCCAAGTCTTGATGGAGGCCAGTCAAGGCATGCACAGCATTCCAGCTTATTCATTCACCCCTAAGGGGATCCCCAGTCACTGACCAGTGCCCCACTTGCTATATGGGGCAACACACAAAGAAGGCATATTGCCAGCAATAGCCTCACAATTTTATATTACTTCATCCCTATATCTACTGCAACTGAGCAGGAGAAACTGTTTTCAACCATGATCGTGAGATTGTTTTGTTTATGGATCCTGGGAAAGAAGACTTTAAGAAAGAAAAACCAAAATCCACTTTACACACACTGAAATTCATCTTCCTTACAAAGATTATGCCACAAATGTCACCATCAGTAGGGCCCTACCTGCCGTGGCCATCTTCCTTATGTTTCTGACATACAGTAGTGATTTGCTAGATAAGGAAATGCCTCTCCAAGAAAGGTATACACTTTGATGCTGCCATGAGATCTTATAAAGGAAGGAATTTGTTTTTGCATATTATAAATCTGAGTTCTAAAGTGAAAATTCACCATGTCGCTACCAAGGAGGGTTGTGGGTGATTTGCTTGACAGTAACTCAAAGCTGTATACAACTTTAGATTTCAGTGATGCTCTTATCTTTAATGTAGGGACCCCAAACAGCTCAACACTTAGCAAACAAAAAGGGAAATACAAGTTTGAACTCATCTGTCTCTTCACCTTAAAATGCACAATGAAAAATCACCTCTTGAAATTAAAACATTTTGTAATGTTGATATTGGTCTGCTATCAGTAACATGGTTTCTTTCTCTACTTTGACTGAGAACAATCTTCCTGGTCAGTAAGCTGAGCTCTGAGGTATAAAGCCTCAAGTTGCAGTTAGCTTCTAGCCATTTTTAGTTCAACTTATAAAAGATGCAAAATAAATCAAAATGGAATGATATTGTAGCATGTTCATCTGTATGGTCTGTAGACATGCTATTCTTCTAACCGGAACAGGCCGATTCTCTTCCTTACTATAGTTCGAGCTTATTTCTGTCATTAGGTTGTTGCATGTGTACATACGTTGTGGGAGGGAGGTTATTAGGCAAAGTGATATTTATTACTTTACAACAGACTGTGTGTAAACATACTATTTAGGTTACTCAATTTGGAATTTTGAACTGGTTTGCAGGTCTCTTAAATTTGTGTGTTTCTTGTGTTTTTTTTTGTTGTTGTTTTTATTTTTTTCAAAGAGATTTCCCAAAGTTGCAGATGGCTGGCTCACCTCCAAATAACTCTTCAAGGTACAATATGCTGGTGATATCTCCCGCTACTGAGCTGCTGGGGAGCATGGAATTGACTTACTGGGGAGGGCTGTATCAGTTAAGTGACCTTTTTTAGTACATTGCATGGGTTTGCAAAGCTTCCATTTTTTTTTCTACCCTAAAGGGTATTAAAAATGTTATGTTAATTAAAAAAGTTACATTGTAAACCCACACAATATAATAAACCATTAACCTACTACATTCTTTCTCACATTTCAGCCCTATAGCTTGGTTAGGTGTCATAGTACCTAATTGAACTTAAAAAATTATTAATCATGTATAAAGCAATTTCCATAGCCTGAATTCTTTCTGCCATTTTTATTATTTATTTTGGATAACAACTTTAGGTAGGTTAGTATGACAGTTTTTGGAGGTGCTTGACAGTAATTTGTGTCTGTACTTTAAAGAAATTGATATTCAGAGAAGTCAGGTCAATTTCTCAAGATAAATCAGAGCAAATCAATAACCTGTAGTCAGTGATATGTTTAGCTGTTCTTGAACTAATGGGGAGATCATATTCATTGGTCACCTCAGTCTACAGACAGCCTGTATAGTCTTAGCCAAGATGTAAAGTACTAACAATGCTCTGAGGGGATCTAATCTACAACAAAACCCACACTTAAAATACCTTCATATGACCTTTCCGTTGACAACCTGTCAGCCTGTAAGCATTTATTGAATATATATCTATATATCATGCTGAATGCCATGTTAACCACTGTGGTGGGAGATGGTACCCCCTCACCACCCCCCAAAGAGGGTTGTGTCTGCTATCAAAGAACTGTGTATTGTAATTAAATTTAATTTGACACACATCGATTAAGTGCTTATTATGTGCAAGGTGAGAGGCAGAGTGGCCAAGAGGGATGGTCTTGGAGTAAGGGAGACCTGAGTCCTTCCTTTGACACTTATTAACTGAGTGGCCATGAGTAAATCACATAACCTCTAGTTAGAGACAAGTTGTTGATGGGCCTTGGTGAAGAGAATTCCT
>NW_027555514.1:51954821-52112321 GCF_003287225.1 Phascolarctos cinereus | reverse complement strand
GTAGTTCCTTGGAGGTATGGAGCCACATCAGAAGACTTTTCCCTATACTTTCGAAATCATTGTACTAAAACAGCATTGGCCTGGCCAGACATAGTGATCAAAGATATTCAAAGACATTTAGTACTGCATGATTGACAGGAATTATGGAAATTTACATGTTCAGTGAATTTATTCTCTAAAGTGGCCTAGAGTTGGGGTGGTAGAAAAAAAAAGCCAATCATTTTTACTTCCTCATAAAGGTTTGGGACACTATCTTTTTTCCTAAAACAAAATGAAACACAAAAGCTGAAGAGAGTGCATGAGTTGAAAAAGTAGACCCTCTATCTGCCTAGTCATTGCTTATCAAAGGGAAGCTCCTTGGAAGAAAGATCCTTGAAGCCTGTTGTTGACAATATCTAAAACGTTTCAGCAACATCTCCCGTCAGAGGTAATTAGAATTTCTCCAGACTTGGAAGTTGTAGTTCTATGACACATTGATTTTATTTTGATGGATTCTTTTTCCCATGGAAAAACAATATTTTAGCAATTATCTTTCTCTAATTAATGGGTTGATTGATTAGTTAATAAATGTTTTTGAAGGGAGGATTAGACATTCATTTCTCTGACTTTACATTTAACCTTCCTGCTTAGTGAAGATTATAAATTAAAAGCCAAACATGTTTTTTGTTTGATAGTCAATATATTATACACAAAAGAGGTGTCTGAATTATTAATGTTCTAAGTAATCAAATACAAACTCTTATTTAATAGTTTTAATTTTTTTCTAAAATATAGCTCTTGTATTAGATGTTGAAAGGATATTATTTTTAGCTATAATTCTAAGATTTAGATACAGTTTGATAAGTGGATGATAATATTTTAAAGGTACTTTGTTTTATTCCAGGACCTTAGAAGCTGTATTGCTGTTGTCCTCTCAAACCATTAGTGTGTCTGATTTTCCAGTTCATTATTTGGAAGGAATATACGCCATTTTTAGGATCAAAGTGTATAAAGCTGTTGAGATAGGGGAGCAGCTCAGGCTCCATTCTTGGCTCTCTTATGGGTTTACTCTTTGACTCAGATAGATCTGGTCATTTTAGTCTCACTGTTGTTTCATTCCCTAGATTGGAAATGATAGTTTACAGAATGGCTGCAAGAAATGCCTTATAAAATAATCATTAAACAGCTTGTAAGAAGTCAGATATTCCCTTATAGCTTCTATTGGGTTTCTGTGGTCTGTTACAAATGAATTGTTTGTTCATTTGGTATATAGCAGAACTAGTCCTCTGATTTCTCCCTGACCATGTCTCAAGCCTTCCAGGACATTGATCTGTATCATAGATATGGGCCTCGTATGTCTGTACTCCCTATGGTTTCCTTTTTCTTTGTCCACTTGGTCCTGCTTCCCCGGCCATATCTTCCCCTCTCTTCAGTTGGTTTCTTCTTGGGGGTTGAGGAATGCTCTGCATGGTCCTTCCTCAGAATTCTTCCCCCAGCCCAAAGGTGCTGCCTCTTGAAGGAAGGAATTGTTTTTAATAGCTATGCTTTGCATAAGAAGCTAGGAAGTTATAAGGGGTGATAGGACAGGATGAGACCAGGAAAAATAGCTGGAACTGAGATCAGATATGATTGACTGGTCAGTGTGTAGGAGGAAAGGCTTAAATAGTATTTCTGAAAATTTTCCTGTACTTCCACAGTAATAATGGGACAAAACTTGTTCCATATCTCCCTCCATCTATTAGAAACAGAAAGTGTATGTCTTGTTTATGTGCCTATATAAAAAATGAAAAATCTATATTTATAAATTAATACCAAATAATATGAGTGATTAAACTATAATTTCTATATGACTACAACAAATTAATACAGAAAATAGCTTAATGGACAAAGCCTTCTGAAGTAATTCTATAACAGTAACTTTTTTCTCTCAGAGGAAGAGAAAAATATAATTGACTTGTAGGGACTGAAACATAAAGTCAAACAAGATATTTGTAGATACTTGCATGTTTTTTTAAATTTCTTTTGGCTGCTGCAAAAACAAAGTATATTGGTTAATTAAAACATCTTAATACCAATTACTATAGAATCAAGTACTTTGATAAAGGTTCTAGTTTCCATATATATGAAAACCTTTGTTTTTTATCTTTCTTCAGAATTTAAGTTGACCCTATACAGTTTATGCAGATTTCCCCATCTGCAGCATAAGAATTTTTTATTTGTCCATGAACAGTAACTAAATTGGCCTGTTGCTATTGCTAAGATGGTTTCCAAATCATTGATTGCTGACAGTTAATGCTTGGAGGCTCCTGGACAGCAGTCTGCATTTGGGGGGAGTAAGGTAAAGGCTGAGAGGAAAAACTAAAAATATAAGCTGAAGAAGTCTAAAACTTGTAAAAATGAAAGCAAACGGTATGCTTCCCATCCCAGGACTTCTAACTGCCCCACATAGAACCATAGAAATGAAAGGAGCAGGGACTCAGGTGGCTGTAACACCACAATTTGAAACAAATAACAAATAACAATACATATTCATACTAACAGTGGTAGTTTCCACATCACCTTGCCCCATCTCATCCATAGAAGCAGATGAGTAATCAATCAATTCACAAAGAACTACATACAAATGAATGTGATGGGCATGTAGACTTGGATCATATGCTTGTTGGCTATGTGACATTTGCCAAGTTAACATGGGCTTCCTCGAGCCTCAGATATCTTATCTGAAGGGATTAATCTTTGTTCTACCCACCTAATAGAATTATTGAGAAGACAACACTTCATAGATCTTAAACCAGTACAGACACATGAGTGGTTATTGTAATTAAGATAGGCCTCTCAAAACCTTCCATTGCATCCCAAAATTTTTAGGTAGTTGAGAACATTCATAGGTTTCTGGGTAGGAGAGAAAAGTATAGATAGAGGGTGATTGAGAGAACTGAGTAGGAAAGGTACTTAATTAGAAGAAAGTAAAGGAACGAGAGGATCCTTATTTCAAAACAGTATACAAAATACTTTAGTTCTGAATTATTTATAGCAGGAAGGTGGCTGGTTTTTAATCTTCATTTTACATCTGGATAAACTAAAGCTGAGAAGTTTTGCCTGTTTAGAGCATATCTAGAGCCATAGTGATACCATGTCTCTGTATCAGCAAATAATCAATTAAATAGTCTATTTAGAATCAGAATTTTAGAGCTCAAGTAGATATTGAAAATAATCTAATCCAATTCCTCATTTGAAATGAAGAAACTGAGGCACAGGAAAGTTAAATGACACGCCTGAAGGTCATTGGTAAAACCAGGTCTCCTGATTCTCAGTCCAACTGCTCTTCCAGCTCATTTCTCTTCAGCTTATGGAATTTAGGAATTATGGCATTCTGAACTTTCCTATCTAGTTTTTATTTTGCCTTTCCTCCCCTCCTCCATATTGTAATTTGTCTCCTGAAGGTCAAGTAACCTGGTTTGGTTATGAAAGCCCTCGTAGCTTCTGGGACTATATCAGAGTGGCCTGCCGAAAGGTTTCACAGAACTGTATCTGCAGCATTGAGAATATGGAAAATGTCAGCTCTTCAAGAGCCAAGGTAAGGAAGAAATGAGTCCAAGCATAAATATATGTATGTGCATACAGTATGTAAGCTACAGTAATATGGTGCATATATAACCTGAGCCCAGTTCTGCTTCTAGGGAAGAAACATTTGTCCAGATCGTAATTTGTTTTGGTTTTAGAGTTGCACTAATTGAAGGCAATTAGCACAATACACAATGGGTTTCTGCTGACATTTTTTTTCCAAGTTTTGATTTTTGTTGTTGTTGCTTAATGATATTTCCCTCTCTGGACTGCCACAATGCTTTGCTTAACAGAATTGCTTTATAAATAGAAGAAAGGTGTGAAGACTGCCACAATGAGGAAAGAAAGAAGCTAAATCTATTCACCGTTCCACAGAAACTCTGTTGTCTTGGTAGAATTCAATTAAATTAACATTAAAGCAAAACTTTTAAATTCATTCTTTGCTTTATGGGAGCTTATTCTCATCATATTACTCTGATTAAACCATGTATTAGTAACATATAATAACACCAATAAGTAAAAATGTTGTATATTTGGTATATTTGGTAAAAAAATAAGCTGTGTCCCAATTTAAAGCTGTCACATCATTTAATACTTAAATGTAGCTGTAGGATTTAATTAAAGATACAATTTTTTATTTTTAATTTGTTCATTAAAATTGATTATGTGAAATCTGCTTTTCTATGAAGTTGATATTTATGTTTTCAATCTCCTTTTGCAGACTGGAGTTATAAATAAAGCTTAGATGACTTTAATATCCTGTTAGAGACTGTTTCAACCTCACAGTGGTTATCTGAACAATTAAATATTCTTACTTCATTACCTTTCAACCATCAGGCCCAGTAACACGTAGGGTCCTGAAGGGCCCAGATTCTCTTTGCATCCTTACCATCTAGGGCAATATTTTGCAAATGGTAGGTGCTTAAGGAGTGTTTACTAAATTGAATTGCTAGGAGTCATATTTAAACTGGCCCATTCGGAAGACCTTCACTATTCTTAGTAATGTGTATGACATCAGATTTCCTTAGTCAATCAATAAATACTTATTAAGCATTTACAACTATTAGGCGTTGGGCTAAGATTCAAAGATACAAATGAAATGGCTCTGCCCTTGTATCCCTAGCACTTAACACAGCACCTGGCACATAATAAGTGTTTAATAGATGTTTGCTGATTTGTTACCCTCAAGGAGATTACAGCATAGCAGGAGAGACATTTATGTATGATAGTGCATAAATAAGTATGTTCAAAATACATACATGGCATTAATGGAGGTAGAAACTATGATCTGAGGAATCAGGAAAAGGCTCATTTAGGAGAGGACATTTGAACTGAGCGTTGAAGGACATTAGATATTCTAAAGGGTAGAAGTGATAAGAGTACATTCTAGGTATTGGCAAAAATCTGAGCAAAACCCTAGAGACAGAAGATAAAAATGTCATGTGTGAAAAACAGCAAAGGGGGCGCAGAGGAGGCCCATGCTGAAAGTAAAACAATTCTTTAAGTATGTAAAGGAGAACAAGATGCCAAAGGCATGGGAAAAAATTCTTGGAACTTCTTACCCCAAAAATATAGGCAAGAGAACATCAATGACAACTGATCTATATGCTTACTTTCTTAACTACATAAAATTTTAATCAAAATAATCTACATCCACATACAAAGATCATTCTCAATGTGGGCATAAGAAAGGGATAGCTAGACCCTTATAAGCAATATTCCAAAATAGACTACATCTTTACTATCATATAGTTGACTGAAATGTATACAGAATATAAAGTCCCATTGTGCTTTTTATTTATTGTCTGTTGACTATTAATCAAACAAACAAAAAACCTATTTGATTTACTATAGCATGTTAGCTAAGGATAGCTCAGCACTTAGTCCATTTACCCACCACCAGGGCAGAAGCATCAGATGTCTGGAGTGTGCATCCAAATAATGAGCAAACCCATATCACCCAATCTCAGAGTTGGAAGAGACCCCCAAAACGAACTTGTTCAACTAACACCTGAACAATATTTCCTTCTACGACATACCTGACAAGTGATTATCTAGCTCTTGCTCAAAGAGCTTCAATGAAGGAAAACCTGCCACCTTCTGAATCACCCATCCCACTTTTGGATAGCTCTAATTATTAGGAAGTCTTCTTATATCAAGCCCAAATCTGCTTCTCTGAAATTTCCACCCGTTGTTCCTAATTCTGTCCTCTGGGACCAAGTAGGAAAAACTCTATTCCTTCTTCCACAAGACAACCCTTCAAATACTTGCCAATGGTCTTCCCAAGTCCTCTCTTCTCCAGTCTTTCTCCACTCACCCAGTACTTTCAGCACATCCAATATAAAGAAGCCTCTAATTATAGATAGTAGTCTGATCAAGCAGTTATCAAGTGTTTGTTAAGTTCCTACTACATGCCAAGTACTGTGCCAAGTGCTGGGCATAGAAGCACAAATAATGAAGCAATCCCTACTTACAAGCAGCTTACATTCTAATGGAGGAGACAAGAACATATAAAAATACACACAACATAAATATCAAGTTATTAAACACAAGCATATATGGGTTAAATACATGGTAGTTCGGGAGGGAGGACACTAGCAGTTGAGAGCTGTGTCTTTAAGGAAGAAAGAGACTCTATGAGGCAGCGGTAATAAGGCATGGAGGATAGCTAATACAAAAACACAGAGACTGGAGATGGAGTGTCACATGGGATGATGTTGATTCCTTTATATATCTTTTATACATCTCTTAAGCACTTACACATCTCCAGTAGAATAGGAGATCAAGAAGGAGAGGACTGAGGAGAAGAAAGGCATTGTCTTTGATATTTAGGAAGTCATTGCTGCTGTTAAAGGGAACAGTTTCAGTGGAATGGTGGGACAGGAAGCCAGACTGCAAATGGCTGAAGAAAGAGTGGGTAATGAGGAAGTGGTGGCAGTGAGTGTAAATTCCTCTTTCATTCAATTTGGTAATGATAAGGCAAGAAATTATATGATACTTCAAAGGGATGGTAGGCTGAAAGAAGGCTCTTTAATCCCCTGCTGTCGATTTGATAGGAAATCAAGAGAAGATAAAACAGGTCCAGTGAGCAGCAGTGGGAACTCAACTCAGTTATAGAGGAAGGATCTATGATTCTATTGACATAGGGAACTCCCCAATGAGGAAACTACTTCTACTAATCCAGGTCAGCAATTCTCTATATTTTTAAAGAGCATCTTAGACCACTGAGAGGTCTAGGGTTGCACAATTGGTGTGTATGGGAGGCGGCACTTGAACTTGTCTATATGGCATTGAGGCCCATCACTGTCCACCACACCATGCTGCCCACTTGGCATAGGGCATGAAATCGTATTGCACACCAGCTCATCATAGCTTTGCAATTTTCTCCAGTAGCACTTGGCAACAGTGAGGAGATTATAACTTTAGGAGGTGGGTGTATGCGTTGGTGGGGGTTGGAGGAGAAGCGTGTTCTTCATAGTTAGGGATTGTCAAAGTAGCTACAGCCAAGAAAGTCTGGTTGAAACATTATTAGGAAGTCTCATTGTGGGAAAGTTTCTAGCTTTTTTATAGATTGTTGCTCATAGCAAATTAGGTTCAGAAATTGAACAGGAGAAGAAGAATGGGGAAGTTGCAAAGGTCTTCCGATTTCACATCCTCCCCAAGAATTAAGGGCCCAACTTTTTAATACCAATATTCTGTTCCTGTGCTGTGGCTGCAAGTCTTTGAGAGGAAAAAAACCCTAACTAAAAATAAGTAGCACAGAGAAGGCAATGGAGAGGCAATTGGGGTGAGCAGCCAGCCATATATAACCAACAAGAAACTTTAAGGAACTCTAGATGAAAAGATGTCTGAGTGAAAAAGAAGCTATTCCACTGTTATCCTCGAAATGTCAAGAGAAAATGAGGAGGGCCTCTGGACTATTAAGTCCATGTCTATGGATGAGCTTGGCTGGTTGGAGGGCATGGGCAAGAGTCACATGGGATGGGTAGGGTTGAATGGGTTGGAATCTATATGAATGGAGGGAACATCCAAATTGATGATACTCTGGATTCATTTGAGTATTTGAGTATCAGTTACTAACATTCAGATTAAATGGTCTGTTTCTGTGACTTTGCACCAGCAAGATACACCCTCAGTTTAGGTACCCATGTAGTGGTTGTATAAAAGTTTCTGGGGATCCATGAGATAGAGCTATAACAAATGAGTCTGGTCCATTACTGGTGGCATGGTGCCAGCGCAGGGCCACAGATTTACTCCTGAACATTAGAGATTATCTAGTTCAATCCCTTCATTTATCTAAAGGTATGATGGAACCCTCTCTTAAACAGTGGTGCCTTGGTCTTCACTAAGAAAACCCATCTCTTGTTATGTCTGTCCTAGTCAAATTCTCTGATCTCCTTGCCTGAGGATAAATAGCAGAAAAAGTTATGGAGAAGAGTTCTGGGCACATAGCCCATTGATGCTTTTCAGTCTGAGACTGTACTTTGATCCCTCTAACTACTGGAATAGCCTCCTAGACTTCATACCTCTTGGGTTTCCCTTAACTGTCAAAATAATCTTGCACATTCACAGGGCTGGCTGAATTACTGTTCTGCTCCCTCCCACTACTCCCCCACAAAAAAAAACTGAGCAACTCCTTATTGCCTGCTGAATAAAATACAAACTCTTTTATTGGCAGCCAAAGCCCCCCTTTAGTCCATCTCCACCCTACCTTTTTCAGCATTATTTAACTCTCTTCTCCTTGACAGACTGTATCAGACAAACCCTGACTTCATCATTTCTTCTCTTCCCTCTATGTCCCTCTTGCTCAGAATGGACTTAGTCTCCATCTCTACCTCTTGAAATTCTTCTCCAAGGCCCAGATCAGCTGCTATAAATAATCATTCCTTCTCTGAATATTTAATTCCTCTTAGTTTTACCTCTCCTATGGATGAATCTTATTCTAATTTTTTTTAAATATTTGAATAAATGCTCATTCTCCTGCTGGATTGTCTCCTTTTAAGTTTAGGGATTAAGACCTTCAAAAAAAGAATAAGAAAGCCTTTGTAGTGATAGCAACATGGTCTGGATATAGTGGAAGCTTAATAAACTTTTGAATTCTATTGAATTAGTTTCAGACCTGGGTATGGAAGAGAAAATGTGGGTAAGTCATAAGGAAGATGATGCTGCTGTGATATGGATATTTAGAAGTTTAGGACCTGGAAATATTTGAGCAAACTGAGTACTAGTTACTTTGCTAGTTTGGTTTCAAAGTTATAGAATCATAGCATGTCAAAGCCAGAGGTTAGCTAGTATATCCTTAGTTCCCTCATCTGTCAAATGAGGGAGGGGATCTATGACCCTATAATCATATGACTTCTTAATTTTGCAAATGATAAGGTCTAGTTAGGTAAAGTATCTTGTCCACGGTCACATAGAAAATGTCATTTTGGATTTGTTATTTGTGACTTGGATTTAAACCCAGGTTTTCCAAATCCCAGTCACATGCGCTTTCAAGACATTATGTTGCCTCTTGTCAGCCTAATTAAGTTACAGAGTCCTTTACTGTGCTCCAAATGATTTTCACCCCTTTGGACCTCTTTCTAATAAAAGGTGTTAGATCTTTATGGTAATAGAAATAAATACTAAGCTCATCAATAGCTTCCTTATATCCTGCCCTCCCTAGACCCTTAACCTCTCCCTACACACACACACACACACACACACACACACACACACACACAGAGTAAGGAAAGAAAAAGAGAGAAGACAAAAGTAGACTTTGATTCTAGGTAATACTATTACCTGTTTATTTCATAGCTTTTCTCTTGGTTCAAATACACAAACAAATTCTTTGTTTCCCACCATTAGGGCAATGTGGTGGCTTTTTGTTGGGGATCTAGTTTGGAATTTCCCTCTTGTGTTCCTTGGGATACCTCTGGGAAAATGGGGATTTCAATCATAACACTGCTTTGAGGCACCATAGAGGCTATCTGATTCATCTTTCTCATCTTATGCATTAAAAACAAAACAAAAAAACACCCAAGGATTGCCCAAGTTACAGCAGACTTTGACTGTTTAAATTAAGGTCTTTGGGCTCTAAATCAGAAATACCTTTCCATTATATCACCCTGATCCTCAGAGAGAAAATAATGATTCTGTTGGTATGCTATGGAGAATATGCTTTCATTGAAAACAGGATGCAGGTAAATAACTCCTACATATTTAAATATTTTCTCTGATTTAGTACCAAAGTATTAAAGCATCTGGTTAAAAATATATAAGTTTAAAATCCACATCCAAATACATTGTAAACAGCAGATTGCCTAGACATATCTCCTGTCCCTAAAGATTTATTGCAGTTTTGTACTTTAAAAGTTTTCAACTGCACTAAGACTTTTGGTACAGCTTGTATATCATTTTATTTGCTTTTTGAAGGCATGGTACACAGATGACTTTTTTTTATACTTCTTGTTGCTATTATTATTAAGTATTGATTTTGTTTCTTCCTCCTTTCAGGGAAGAGCCTGGATCAGAGTAGCACTCATGGAAAAACATTTATCCGAATATATCTCCACAGCTCTGAGAGACTTCAAAACAACCAGGTTTATAAAAGCACCCCTTTTTTATCATTTTGGCAATTTTTTGTAGGTATGACATAAAGACTTAGCTTTAGGAATGGATTTAAGAGTTTTATTTGGTTTCTGTGATCCCAGACTGCTTTATTCTCACTGTTTTCATACTTCCCCAATAGATTCCTTCCTCTGCTCTCAGAAAAATGTGATCCACTTTGGAGATACATTTCTGTCTCTGAATATTTTCTCAGGCTGTACCTTGTGCTTGGAATGCTCTCCCTCTAGGTTCACCAAAATCATTCTCTTTGTTCAAACTGTTATTCATGAAGCTTTCCCTGATCAGTTTCCAGAGAGGCATAGTAAATTCCCTCTGTGTGTACAATTCCCACCTTTTCTTTTACACCACATCTCACAGTACGCGCTCACCTTTCTGCTTCTACACAATGTTAATGCATCATTTTGAAAAATTATAAAAAAGTCTGCATCAGTGTTGTCTCTTCTAAACTTGCAGAGGTCAGGGACTTTGTTTAATTAACATAGTACAAAGGTTCATTCTGTGCGCAAGGTAAAGACAGGTGCTTTATATACATGGAATACATACGTATATATATATTATATGTATGTATATATATATATGTATGTATGTATGTATGTATGTATGTATGTATTAGGATGGCACTTATGTGGTTGGTCTTTTGGGCACCAGCTATTCTTTTTAAGCACTAATTCACTGGACTCTGTGTTAAATACTGTGGAATTTTGATTTTCCTCCCATATTATTGGAGAAGACAACACAAAAATGCACAAAATAGAAAATCCACAAAAATCTGCAATACATACACTAAATACAAAAAAACCACAAAAATCAAGAATACAAAATAAGAGTTGTAAAAGAATGTAAAACCCTATTGCTACCTTAAGTGGAGTACCCTTCATATAAGTTATTGCACTGATGATGGTATTTATTATCAATGTCCTTGGTTTTAATAAAGAAATGACAGCACGAAGAAATGGAAACTTTCCCATTGCCTTAAAGCAGAAACTGGATACTGAACTCCAGTGAGTTGGCTCTCAGTCTTTGCAAGACCCTTTTTGGAGGAGGCTGCCATGTTTGACATTCTAGAACAGCTTGGGAGAAGCAGCTTCTAGATGCTAGGAAGGGTTATTCTTTAGGTCATCCCAGATTTGGTTTCTTTTCCTTTGGGGGCACATATTTGAGGTAATATGATTGTGAGACTCTTGATTTGCTGTAAAGCTAGGAAGAAATTCTTTAATATATCTTATATTTTTTCAATTAAGAAAAGGAGAGTTGAGACCTCAAGAAAGCTATGTGTGAGAAATAATTATGAATTTGTTTTTACTAAAGTCATTAAAACCAGTGTTTTTAACCTAGGATATTTCCAAGGATAGGTTGTAGAGAAAATGATATCTTTACAGAAAATGGCCTTGGAGATTTATTTATATTTTTCTCTCATATAAAATATTTGGATTTAAAGATTATTTTATTAATCATTACTAACAATTAAGTTGAATTAGTAAATTTAAATATCAAAATTAATAGGTTTGAGCTTTTACGCCAGAAATCCTTAACCCTTGGGTTCCATGGACACATTTCATGGGGTCTGTGAACTTGGATGGGAAAAACAATTACATCTTTTTTTCCACTGACCTCTACCTGAAAGTCAGAATTTCTTTCAATTATTTTAAAACATGATTCTGAGAAAGGGTCCTGTGGCTTCACCAGACTGCCAAAGAGGGCCACAACATAAAGTTAAGTAGTCCTTTTTTAGACTCTAGATTTGGAAAATGCCAAACCAAGGATTTTACCATAATGAAAACAAAATTAAATTTTATATACATATATAAATATATACACATAGATACTTATTAATTCTGTCACACGAATTTTAAGGGCATAATTTTTTACCATAAAGTATCCAGTAATGTATTGGGTATAAGTAGATATTCATAACCTCTACCTTGGTTTAAGAGGTTAGGCTGAGTGAAAATATTGTTCAAATGGGATTATTTTGGAACCATTCTTTTAAATATTTACAGGGAAATGCTTGTTGCCCTGCTCTGAGGTGTGAGCTTTTCTTTTTGTTGTAAAGGAAATGATTCAGCTGTGATAAATCCCACAGAATGAAAGTGCTTTCTTATACACTGTTTAAAGAAAACTTTCTGGGCTTTTTTGCATCTATATTAACCAGAATTTTATTTCTGGAAGGTAGTCTGGAATTTTAGTTTTACTGAGCCAAGTGTTGTCTTTCAAGGGGAGATTGTTTTCCTGCAGAAATGGCTCATTGAAGTAGAGGAGAGATGAGTAGATGAAGTTATATCAGCCCCCCACTCCCCTGAGCTGTACGATTGAAAACAAAATAAAAGCCAAGAGGCTCATTATGGCTTTTGTTTCAAACTGAAGCATTCCTCCAGAAGCCAAACTAAATAATGCCTTGATTATAAATTGTTTTGACTGAAAAAAAAAACTACCAAAAAGAAAACACTTAGAAGAATGACTTTGATACATGCAGAACATAAAACAGAATACTGGAAATAGTTGTAATCCTTACCTTTGCCTTGGCTGTAGCCCAACCAATAAAAGCTGTGCAGACAGAGGTGACAAACGCACTGGTCTTCTAGCCTGGGAGCACCTAAATCAAGTGGATTTCTTCTTGTTCTGCCCTTCACAGATAAAGAGTAATGAAATCCTAAAAAGTGGTGATCCAGGAGTTCACCCCAGTGCAGGAGAAGGAGCTTCATGAGCCAAGGTGGGCAAGCTGGAAAGTACTGACCAGTGAGAATCCTAGGATGGGCTAGGAAGGGAGGGGATAAAGTAAGGCTCCTTCTTGGAAGGCCCCATACATGCCTGTTGCTGCAGAGCAGCAGAGAAGTTCAGTGGACCTCTTTGCTAGGATGGAGCCGATCATGGTGAGGAAATGTAATAAAATCTCAAGGAGTTTCATTTGGGGAGGATGGGGCTTGCTTGGCTTGGGCTGCCACAGGAAAATGGCCACAGCTGGCAGTTGACAAGGAGAGTTAGAACGTGAAGCTGAAAAAATGGGGAACTATATATTGGTAGGTATCAGGAAAGAACAGTGGGCCTTCAAGGGACCAGTTTTCAGAAAGCAAAGGTTTATCTAGGTCTCCCCCTTACTCAGCAAACTCCAGCAGCTCCTTCCTGTCTCTATGAACATGTGTAAATTCCACCATTTGGCATTCAAATCCCTGGAACAACCTGGTCTCCTCCTATCTTTTCAGCCTTCGTCAACACTATTTCCCTTCCCATACTCTACAGTCCAGCCACAAGGGTCTTCTGGCTGTTCCTTAAACATGGCACCCAGTCAGTCAACAAGAATTTATTAAACACCACTATGTCCCA
This sequence comes from Phascolarctos cinereus, assembly GCF_003287225.1. NCBI lineage: Eukaryota > Metazoa > Chordata > Mammalia > Diprotodontia > Phascolarctidae > Phascolarctos > Phascolarctos cinereus. Next base: position 52,098,845 of record NW_027555514.1, on the reverse strand, counting down.
GGTGTTCTACTACTTGACAGGGGACACAGATGAAAGCAAAACAGTTCTTGCACTTAGGGATCTTATATTTTAGCTTAGATCAGCTGCCTCCTCTATGAAACTTTCTAAGTCCCTCTAGGTCTCCTAGTAAGGTTAAGTTATATCTATTTTGTATACTTTTAAGTATGTACATATTGTCTCACTTGTTAGAATGTAGGGTCCGACCAGAAGAACAATTCATACAATAACAGCAACATTGTAAAGGCAAACAACTTTGAAAGATTTAAACACTCTGATCAGCACATTGCCCAACCACATTTCCAAAGTACTGATGATGAAGCAGGCTGCCTATCTCTGGAGAAAAAGATGAGGCACTCAGTGGATACAGAATGAGCCATACATTCTTTCAGCATGGTCTGTGTAAGAATTTGTTTTGCTGAGACTGTCCATGTTTGTTACAAGAATTTTGTTTTTATTTTCCAATGAGAGGAGAAGTGAGAAGATTTAAGAAATACTTGTTAATTAGGGGGGAAAAGTAAAATAAAAGTTACATTAAAAATAAGGTCTTTGGGGGTAGGTCCTGTTTCCTTTCGTTTTTGTGTCTGTAGCCCTTAGGGCAGTGTGTGGCACATAAGTGCTTGATACCTGCTTGTTGACTGATTATATTCTAAGGAGTCAAACTGTGGAAATAAATGAGAGGTTGAACTCTTTCCCTCTCCACCCACTCCCCCAAGTACATCATAACTCATTCCTCCTTCCCCCACCCCTCACTGACTCACAAATTAGTTAGAGATTAAAGCTGGAGGAGAATCCAAAAGATTGGAAATTTTAAAAATAGATTGGAGAAGTTTTCCATAAAAATTAGATGAATAAGCATGAGAGAGATATATATTATGGCTATAAGGTAATGACATTTGGTTATTTTGTAGGCTTATGGCCATCCATCCTTCTAATTTAGTTTGTTAATCATGGCAAGTACATCCTGTCTAAAAGTGAGTAAGTGTTTATTTTCAAGTAGTGTATGACTTTTTCCAGGTACTTATATTAGGGACAAAGGGAGGAGAATTTAACTGTAATGCCAGAATTTGTTGAGTTGTTATGGAAAAAAAATTAGTTCATTCATGCCATTTATAGTTATGGTAAAATTTAATAGAAACAAATCACCAAAATGTTTCACTAACTAGAAGAACTCTTGTGGTCTGTAGTTGCATAAAAGAGTTCTTATGTTTGAGACAAGACATTAAAAAGGAATCTGTGTAGGTTTATAAAAGTTAGTCATGGAATAATTTTTTTGATTTGTTTTGCACGTGTGATTTTTGGGTTTGGGTTTGTTTTGTTTTGTTTTGTTTTTTGGTATAAGGAATGCCTATTGAAGAAACTCCTTCTACCAATGTAGACTGGAAATTATTTTACAAATTATAATCTTAGAGAGTTATCTGGGGCCACTGAGAATGTAAGTGACTTACCCACAGTCATACAATTTGTGTCTATGAGGCAGGCCTTGAATGCAGGCCTTCCTGATTTTGAGGCCAGCTCTCTACTCTATTTATCACACTTGACTTCTCTTCATGGAATAAAGGAGATAAATTATAAATAATTTTATAACTGAAGAAAAGATATTGTGGGTGGAATATGAAAGTCAGAACCCATCTGAGTCATGAAAGGATATTTATGTTCTTTGAGTCAGCATGTGTTTCAAATCTAAAGATGAAGCCCAAGTGCTTCTGAGTTTAAAACTCCTAATATTCTGATAAATTCTAATATTGGGGGTGGGAAATGATTCTTAATAGGGAAAAAAAAATTATGTGATGACCCAGAACTAAGCAGCTTTCTGTGACTCGTATTTTAATAGTTTTGTCGTCAGCTTATAGGTTAGAAATAATAATAAATAGTCAGTGAAGCGCCGTGCCTAGGGGCCTCATCAACCACAATAGCTCCATAAATGCTTGTTGGATTTGGAGACATCAGAGATGAGCACTCAACTGTGTGCATTACTCTTTTAGTCAAAGTTGGAGATAAATCAGCTTGGCTATCCGGGCAGAGAGGTCACCTACAAGGAGCAAATGGTCCATAGTTTGTCTTCTTCCTCTGTCACTTAGGGAGAATTAGAAGCTACCATTAATTTAATGGAAACTCTGCCTTTTTTCTGTCAAAAATCCTTTGGATAGATGACTAAATTCCACAGACCAACTACATTTCATAGGTGATTTTTTAAAGGGTTTGTTGTTTATCATGAGTGGCAGTGTGATGTAGTAAATAGAGAGCTAGTCTTGAGAAAAGAAAGGTGTGGGATGAAATCCACATATATATATGTAACTGTACACACACACACACACACACTATATGCCTCATGATGCTGAGCAAGTTACCTAGTGTCTCAGTGCTCTAGACAACTCTCTAAGACCAAAAGTTTCAGAGAATATGGAGGCCTTCATTGGCAAAGGGAGTTTTCACACTTGGGAATCCCCTATAACAGTGAAATCACAGGGTCAGTCATTATTCCTATTCTGTGTGAAGCTCTGGTGCTAAAAATAGAAAAAGGGAAGGCTGCCTGTGTAATAGGAATATATAATTATAGCCTTTATCTAGCCATGATTATTGAACAAATTCATTTGGGAAACTATTACCATAACTATGCCTTAGTACACTTACTGGATATGTGATCTCAGCTGCATGGGTATGCATGACCTCTCATCTTATGTAATTCTTGCTTGTGTACTTCCAAAAAAAAAAAAGAGAGCTAACTAGTGATTTCACGAATAATGTATCATCATAAGTTTGACTATAAGCCCTGAAGTTATAGTAAGGTAATTGTGTCAGTTATCTCAAAGACTTATGATTTCGGCATCGCAGGAAGCCTCTCCATGTATAATCTTGGCTACCAAAGGCTCAGAGAGGTTGTGACTTTCCCCAGTCACCCAGTGAGCTACTGTGATACAGCTGGTAAGAGATGGGATTTGAATTTGGGTCTTTCTGAGTCCAAGTCTAGTGCTCTGTCCTCTCCTGAGGTTGTATCACTCCAGAAATGGGGCTAATCAGTATGAGCTTATGTTTGAAGATGATCTTCAAATCTTGTTCTTAATTCTGCTCATTTAATTTGGTTCGAGTTTCATTTAGATGCTTTATTCATACTGTTGCATACTATAAAGTGCTAGAATTTGGAATTTGAAAATATCTGGGTTTAAGTCTCACCTGAGATATCTTTAGCTGGGTGACCATTACAAGACAGTTAATCTCTCTGCACCTCATTCTTCTCATCTGTAAAATGGAGATGATGATACCTGTGGTCCTCACGAGACTGACATGACAGATGTTATTTCATTTCGGTTATGAAGCTCAAATGAAATAATGTCTGTCAAGTGCCCTACAAATGTCTGCCAGGTGCTATATACAGGTCAGTTATTATTACTGGTAATGGTGTAAGAAGGAAATGTCTATAGAAAATAGAGTCAGAGAATTAAGAGTAGAGAAAATTATTTTCTAAAAATTTCATGTTTTTAGGTTAGATGAAATTCCTAAAATATGAACAGTATTCATGAAACCTTTGTGAGATGTCCACTGTTGAGGTTGCCTTATTTTGTTGTTGCTACATGGTGTATATTCTATGAGATTTCTTTATTCTACTGCTCTAATATCTGTTTGGTCCAAGAAAAATTTGCAAGTGCCTCATTTGCCTTTCACAATCATAAAGTTGTTTGAATGTAGTTGCTACAGGAACATTGAACTAGAAAGAGGCTGAGCCGCTGTGGGGATAGGAATGTTTGAATAAAGTGTTAATGTCTTTTAGGATCTGCTTTTTCATACTCAGTACTGCAGCACAGAGAATAATAACTGATTATTAGAAGTTAGAAGACATTAGAATCTCCCTAGAGCTTTAAGACATCCCCCTAGAATAGCCTTTTGTCTGGAACCACTTAATTTAACTCAAAGCTTCTACAGAGCTCTGCATAAGGTGGGGTGCTAGTGGCTGGGGATGAGAAACCAACAAGAAAATCCCTCTGTCCTGGGAGCTTATATTCTCTTGAGCATAGCACACCATGTATCCAGAGAAGCCAGTAAGTGTAATCTGATAAGAGATGAAGCACTAACCACTGGAGAAGGGGCAGGATGATCAGGGAAGGCTTACTAGAGATTAATCCCTCAGCTAAGAGAATACATAAGGTTGGAGTGTTAAGCTTGGGTCACTGACTGAGCACCTTCAATGTCAGATTGACAAGTTTGTATTCTATTCTAGAGCAATAGGGAAACACTATAGGATTTTGATCAGAATAGTGACGTGGCCAGACCTGTACCTCAGGAAGATTATTTTAGTAGCTAGGCTGCTAAAATGACAGGATCAGTTGGAGAGATTTTGGAGTCAGGGATACCAGTTAAGAGGCTACTACATGAATCCAAATGAGAGGTAATAATGGCTTGAGCTAGGATGGCTGCATGAGTAGAGAGAGGGAGCTGGATTCAAGCCTTTTTTGAAGACAGAATCAACACAACTTAACCAACTGTTTGGATTTCAGGTTGAGGGAGAAGGAAGAGTCAATGATGATTCCTAGGTTATGAACCTGGGTGATTGGGAAGATGGTAGTGCTCTCAGTGGAAATAGGGGAGTATGGAAGAGGGGTGGATTTTGTGAAGGTGATCATGTCTCATTTGGCCGTGTTGAGTTTGAGCTGCCAATGTGAGGTATAGGTGGAGATGTCCAGGCAATTGGTAATACAGAACTGAAGTTCAAGGAAAAGGAGAAGCTCAGCCTGGATATATAAATTTGAGGATTAATTGTGTATATCAAGGTGATCATTGAGCCCCCAGGAGTTAATAAGATGATCAGGAAAGAACATGAATAGATGAGAAGCAGGCTTAGGAAAGAACATTCAGGGACATCCACACTTAGGGCATGGCAGAGAATGATATCAGCAATGAGTTGGGAGGAGTTCTTGGACTGGTAGGAGAAAAAGCAGGCTAGAACTAGGGCACAGAAGCCAAAGGAGAGTGCTCTGGAGGAGCAAGTGAGCCCCTCAGTAGCTTTTGATGAGGAATGTGAGGACTAAGAAAAGGCCAAAGGATTGAGCAGTTAGGAGATTGTTGACAACCATGGAGAGAAAAGGTTCAGTTGAGTGGCAGGGTTGGAGTGTAGGCTATAAGAAGCTGAAAAATGAGTAGGTAAAGAGAAAGGACAGGCAATGAGTGTAGACAGCTTTGTGAGAGTTTGGCATTGAAAGCAAGGCTAGATCTAGGATGCATAAACCCAAAGGACTTTAGCCCTTTAGTGACCAAAAGGAAGTTGTAGAGAATGGAATCCATAGGAAAGTGTCATCATGGAGAGCATCATGAAATTCCAGTATTTTTCAGTTGTAGCGCAGCCTAGTCACCATCAGTGATTTCTTTGGTGATGGGAATTCCTGGTAAGGAAACTCTCCATAGGAGTACAAAACCGCAATTGCTCTTTACCTAATAGTCAGAGTTTCCTGGGGCACTAAGCAGTTGGGGTCCTACATCCTATGTTGAAAATAGAATTTGAACCTGGGTCTTTCTAACTCCAAGTTCAGCACTCTATTGATTATGCCATACTTCCTCCATATGCCTCCATTATAGATATACATTACCAATGAGCCAAGTACATTTGGAACTACAGTTACTTCTTAGATTCTTTTCTGGTACCTTAAATGTCTTAATAGTAAAAAAAAAAAATGAGTGTACCTCCAAAAAAATGAACAAGCATCTTCCTGTTCAGAGTAAGGAGCTTTGCATGTATTCGCTTTTTACAAAAAAATATTTTTAAAGAAAAGGGTTAATTTACCATTGGAACTAATTTGCTTTTTAGTTTTCTTAAGCTTGAGAACAGTTCCTTCGGAATATGTTTTTGAAGTTCACTATGTTATTTTGGTTAGGTTTTTGTTATAGAAATATTTTCTTTAGGACAAAGAAATATTTTCCAAGAAAGAAAGGGAAGGTCTTGGAGTAACTATTTGAATATTACTTGAATTAGTCACCCTGGATTCTTATTTTCTCTCATTTGTTGTATATTCTTGTTGATATGGCCAAATCTCATTTGTGCCTCAATTTTTCCATGACAAAAAATGGGAAAGGTAATATTTGTTTGTAATCATGTGAAATCCTTTGAAATTGTTAGTATTAGAAATCCAATTTCTAGTAAAAAAAATTGACACCTCAGGTATAATTAAAGCATCAAAGGTTAAAGCACATTCAAAGACTTCCAAAGAAGATTCAAAACACAGAGGATTTGGTAGCAAAAGGCAGCTCTCTCAGTGACTACCTAGAGGACCTTGTGGAATCAGTCAACAAGTCCTTACTAAAAGCCTACTCTAAATGGTGTGCTATGTTAGGCACTGAGTATGCCAAGAAAAAAGCGAGATAGTCCATGGCCTCTAAGACTTTATAGTGTAGTTGGGGGAGATGCACACATGGGTGTGTGTGTGTGTGTATAATCACGTCATTTTGGACGGAGAGTGCTGGTGCCTAATGAGATTGGGAAAAGCATTACGTGGCACATGAGCTGAGCCTTGAAGGAAACCAGGGATTCTGAGATGGTCAGGCAGGGAGTCGCAATGCATTTCGGTGAAGATCTTTTGTGTATGATGGATGCCATTGGCAGTGTCTAGGGAAGCCTATGGACCCTTTCTCAGAATAATGGCTTTTGGTGCAAAAAATAAAATACATACCCTTACAAAGGAAACCACCTATATTGAAACACAGCTATCAAAATTATAATAATAACAACAACAACAATGATGATGATGATATTGATAATAGTTCACAGACCTCTGCAGAGGATGACATTGACACCTTTTCCCTTGGAATTAGTAATATACCTTAGTGCTTTAGTAACAGATAGCATTTATAGAGCCCTTTAAGGTTTGCAAAGTGCTTTATATGTTATCTCATTTGATCTTCACAACAACCTTGTGAGATTGGTGCTATTATTACCCCCTTTAACAGATGAAGAAACTGAGGCTGAGAGAGGTTAAGGGACTTGGTCAGGATCACACAGCTAGTAAGGGTCTCCTTCCTGAAAATGTGTTGCCTGCCTTATAGACAGAGAGTAAGTAGCTGTCTTTTTTTTTCTGTCTTTTGTTTATTTAAAAATCTATATTAAGTATTACAATATTAACAAATCATTCTTTTCTATTTTCCTTCTTGGATTTAAAATCAATTCTATGTATGTGAAAAAGTAAGCAAGGAAGATGCTACTCCTAAATAGATTTAGTAAAATCTTCTTATGAAAACAAATTGCATTCTTCATTGGCTATGTTAATGTAAATATTAATTTAAAGACTTCCGATGATAGCTCATTAGATCAAATTAGTTATATCTTGGTTCATTAGTATTATTTTATTGCAAGGTTTCCATTTATTATTATCTCACTACTAAATCTTTACTAAAGTCCAAGTCAGCTTCCTCATCGTGACTTGAAGGTGATGCTAGCCAAGCATAGATTCTGACATGTGCTACCAAGCTGGAAAGGCTGCTGGTCAGCTTCTTATGATAAGACTGTGCATCTGTCATCAGAGGACCAGCCTAATTAAATACAGAGGAGCTCTTTACTAGAAGATTGGCCCCTAGGTTAAGGTTAATTTCTTGGGACACAGCTTAATTTCATAGAACACAACCAACTGAAGCATGGGAGGTGTTGTCATCATGATTGTTAGAGGGAGTACATGCTTTATCCAAACATGGATAAAACAATAGATTTTGGATGCATTAACATAACAGGTTAAAATTCCCTGAAGTCTCCTATTTTAGGAAGTGCTTTAGGATGCACATCTCAGCTTTTCATAAATATTCTTCTTAACATTAATGAAAAAAATGGAGCCTTGACTGAACTTAGACCAAAATGGCTTCCTTATTCAGATTTGGCAGTGACATTGACCAATAAACTTTTTTTCATGTATCATTCATTATTCTGGCATCTTATCTATCCTATTATCCCTGCAGTATTGAAAGTTAGAATATTTTGCAAAAGTTAGACTTTCTAGAGTTTTATTTTGTTTTTTTTAGTAGCTAAAAAAAAGTCGACAGAAAACATAAGCATTGATCTATGTGTATTCTGAGACCTAAGAAAAGTCAGACTCCAAGCATAAAATGCTTTTAATTGCTTCTTTTAAACATTTTCCTGTGTATCTGTAGCCAGAGAACTCTGAATATGTAGGCAGATATAATATAAGAATAATATAGGACCTAGTAGGACATAAGTATAAACTATGGACCTAACAGTTTGTAAAAACTTTGCAAAACTCCTATGAATGGAAAAAAATTTCATAGATTGAATTAGCATTTCAGCATTATTGAAAAATATTTATGACTTTAGGTCCATTAACAATGTTTAAAGAATACTTGTAAATGGTTTTTCATATATCTTGCAAAGATTAGTAAGTTTAAGTTTTTATTTTAAATAAATCACATAAAGAACCACAGTTCTTACTGACTCCATTGTTCTTTATATCAAATTTGTTTGCTTTTAATGAGTTTGCACATTCAACTGTTTCATTTTTTTCCAGGAGATTTTATGAAGATGGAGCAATTGTCTTGGGTGAAGAAGCAAATATGCTTGCTGGCATGCTGCTTGGACTCAATGCTATTGATTTCAGGTATTTTTTTCTGTCAAGTTCTATATAGCTTTTAATACTTTCCCATATAATTTTTTCAACACAATGGGTCCTACTTTTATTTTATTGGTTTTAGTTTACACGTATGCAAAGGGATTTATATTGTTTGAATTTTGGGGGGAGATGGTGGGAGGAGGGTCTAAACCTGTGATTTCATCAAGGTAGGGAACTCCTTGTGTGAAAATAATAATAATCTATAAATAACATTTATGTAGTGCTTACTCTGTGTCAGGTACTGGCACATAATAGGTGCTTAATAAATGTTTATTGATTGATTATTATTATTTCATTTGATCCTCACAGCTACCCTACAAAATAGATGTTGTTATCATCTCTATTTGACAGATGAGGAAACTGAGGCAAATAGCTAGAGTCACATGGCTAGTAAGTATATGAGATCAGCTTTGAACTTGGGTCTTCCTGATTCCAGGTCCAGCACTGTATCCATTGTGCCATCTTGCTTCTCCAAATGGTAGGCTTGGGTTCAAGTCCTGTCTCTAACACATACCACCTTTGTTACTATGAGAAGGTCACTCAGCTTCTTAGGGCTCCAAACAACTCTTGAGACTTTAGGTTATGTATGAGATTCCAATCTTCACTAGTGGAAAGAGTTTCTTAACCAGGAGTTTCCTACCTTTTTTTTTTCCTGAGGCATTTGGGGTTAAGTGACTTGCCCAGGGTCACACAGCTAGTAAGTGTCAAGTGTCTGAATTCACATTTGAACTCAGGTCCTCCTGATTCCAAGGCTGGAGCTCTAACCACTTCGCCACCTAGCTTTCCCAGGAGTTTCCTACCTTGATGAGATCTCAGGTCTAGTTCAAAAATTAAATTCTTAATTGAACCTTAATTTGTATAGATAGCATTAAGTAGCGTAATTCTTCAAAAATAATAACTTTCTTCAGAATATCTTACTTTTATTTAAGATTGAAGTAAGCCTATGAAATATATAGAAAGATTTATCTAAAGAGAGCACATTGGCATTCTTATAGAAATAATTTTTCAAAATCCAGTAAAAGAAAAATGAAAATATAGCTCCAAACCAAAAGAATGCTTGTGCGGTTTGATTATTTTTTCAGTAAGGTACTTTTTATGCTATAGAATCCTCCACTGTGTGAAATGACTTGTCAATAAAGTTTAGAAGTGTGTCTTTTGAAGTTTTGGTTGGAAACAACTGAAAATGACTTAAAACAAACTTTATTCCACCATCAATCTGACAACAAAATCAAATTATCAAGCTAGACTTCCTCTTTTAATTTCTTGTTTTAATGTAAAACACTTATTGATTGTCTCTATTATCTTAGTTTCTGCCTGAAGGGAGAGGGATTGGATGGCAACTTCCCAGCTGTCATAGATTATACACCATATTTGAAGTTTACCCAAAGGTATCTTATCTTTTCAACTATTTTGCTGTATTGAAACCTTCTTTTACATGTTTATAGCTTGTATTTATTTCTTGAGATTTATGTTAATCTAATAAATTTTCAAATGCCTTTGATAGCCCGTAGTAGTCAAGAAACTGTGAATATTCATATCTCCTTCCTTTGTAAAATTACAATAATTAAATGACTGTTATAGACTGGTCTCGAATAGTAGTATCATTATTACTTCATTAAAAATCAATTAATCTTTTATATCAATTCATCTACATGCATGTAGAACCAGCTGATCACTTTCCAAATAGTATGACTAGGGAACCATGATCATACCAAAGTTGCTTACCCCAAAACTTTGTCTTATCAATCAGTAAATATTTATACCATATCTTTCCTTTATTAGCTATTGTTAACGTTTGTGGTGCTTGTGTTGATCAGGTCACTGTTACAAAATGAGTTTCCTATTATCTCCTCTAATATTGTACTCAAGTATTTTTAATAAAATTGTGTTGCAAATTGAAAAAAAAACCCAATTAATCCAAATTTTCATTACCAACATAATACTGTTAAAAACACCATAATGAAAAGATAAAATCAAATCAACCCTGACAATGATCATAGGGTCATAGATGTTGGGCTGGAAAAAACTATAGCTATCATCAAGTCTAACCCCCCATATTACAGATGAGGAAACTAACCGCTAGAGCTGAAGCCAACCAACAAGCATTTATTAAGCACTTATTATATGACAAGAACTATGCTAAGCACTGGAGATTATAAAGGAAGGCAAAAATGTCCCTGCCCGTAAGTCATTTACATTCTATTGGCTTGGTCAGGGTTCCCCATCTTTTAAGGGTCTGAAGCAAGTTTTGCTGAGTCCAAGGCCATCATTCTAGCCATTACACTGATGTCACAGATCAAAATCAAAGAGGGATGGTACATACCTAATAGATGGGGCAGGGGATTAAAATCATAACATAATAATGACAATAAAATGGGAAGAACATACATTTACCAGCATATCAAACTAAACTTAAATAAGATACTGTAAAATGTGTTTTATGAGCATAGTAGCATCCTAAACAAAAGTAAGCAATCTTTCGTTACAATATAAACTCCTTAAGGGCAAAGATGCCACAAAGCCCATAAAACACATCTAATTTTCTCATTTGTTCCATTTTCTTTTGGACAGTAATTTTCCAGGCAAACATTATACAAATAGTTAATGGATATTCCTGCTGTTCTTCCTATAATAATGCCTGAGCATTGATGTTGGTAAACATTAGACTCATCTCTGTTCCTATTGGCCAGCATTGTGGTATTCCAAAGTAGTAATATTAAAAACATATTCCTTGGATTTTTTCCCTTTGGGATAACATCATGTTTCTTAGAACTTGTCATTAAATACCTGAGTTCATTTAACTGAGGTGAAAAAAGAATACATGAGAGTAATTGGAAATTTGCTTAGAGCAATTAGTAGAATTGGAGCAGGGCCAGTTATCTCGTGATAGACACACATTATTGAATTGATGCATTTAAGAAGAGGAAATATATGTTGGCTTCATTTGCTTTCATGGGCCACTCTGCATGCCCATTTTTTATAATTGAAAGCAGTTTGATTTCTTTCCAATATTATAGTACTTCCTGTCACAATTTGTCATAGACTATGAAAACGGACAACATATATTTTCACAATATGGTAAAATCCTTTTTCTAGGTGTGCACTGCCTTGCTCACATTCATCCAAAGCTTTAGAGCCTCTTCCCACTAGGTCTTTAGCTCAAGTCTCCAAAGATGAGAAGTTTTGACTTGGGTTCGGAAATATTTTTTATAAACAAACCAAAGCTATATAGTATGGATTTTTCAATTTCAAAAGTTAATTTTACATTCAAAGGTTGTGTATAAATAATATTTATTTGTTTATAATGTTTTATATTTGTAGTTCTGATAGCATCAGCAGTGATGAAGAAGAATTAAGGACTTTGGGAAGCAGTGGTAGTGAAAGTAGTACTCCAGAGAATATTGGTCCTCCTTTTATCATGGATGAAAATAGTTGGTTCAACAAGTGTAAGAGAGTTAAACAGAAGTATCAACTTACCCTGGAACAAAAGGTACTTAACCAATTCTTCAGAAATTAATACGATTCTTTACCTCAGCCTAAATTTATTTTAGTAATATTTCCCACGATTACATGTAAAAGTTTTAACATTCTTTTTTAAAATTTTGGGCTCCAAATTTTCTTCTTTCCTCTCCTTCCTTCCCTCCTCCCTGAGACAGCTAGAATTTGATATAGGTAATACATGTACAATCATGCAAAACATTTCCATACTGGTCATATTGTGAAAGAAAACACAGACCAAACAAAAAAAAAAAAAAAGAAAAACTAAGTGACAAATAGTATGCTTTGATGTGCATTCAGACTCCATCAGTTCTTTCCCTTGGAATTGTCTTGGATTGTTGTATTGCTGAGAATAGCTAAGTCATTCACAGTTGATCATTATACAGTATGGCTCTCGTGGTGTACAATGATCTCCTGCTTCTGCCTACTTCACTTTGCATGAGTTCATGTAAGTCTTTTTGGGGTTTTCTGAAAGCATCCTGTTTGTCATTTCTCATAGCACTATCATATTCCATCACAATCGTATACCATAATTTGCTCAGCTATTCCCCAATTGATGGGCATGCCCTTAGTTTCTGGTTCTTTGCCACCATAAGAAGAGCTGCTATAAATATTTTTGTACATGTAAGTCCCTTTCCCTTTTCTTTGATCTCTTTGAGATAGAGACCTACTAGTGGTATTGCTGGATCAATTGTTTGGATTTTGGATATCAGTGGATCAATTGCTGGATCAATAACACAGTTTGGTAGTCCTTCGGGTTTAGTTCCAAATTGCTGTCCAGAATGGTTAGATCAGTTCACAACTCCACCAATGATGCATCAGGGTCCCAATTTTCCTGCATCCCCTCCAACATTTGTTATTTTCCTTTTCGGTCATATTAGCCAATCTGATAGGTGTGACGTGGTACCTCAGAGTTGTTTTAATTTGCATTTCTCTAATCAATAATGATTTAAAGCATTTTTCATGTGACTATAGATAGCTTTCACTTCTTCATCTGAAAACTGCCTATTTGTTTTGTTTGACCATTTATCAGTTGGGAAATGACTTGTATTCTTATAAATTTGACTCAGTTTGCTATATATTTGAGAAATGAAGCCTTTATCAGATAAACTTGCTGTAAGAAAAATTTCCACAGCTTTCTTTCTAGTTCTTATTTTCATTTGTTCAAAGCCTTTTTAATTCAATATAATCAAAATCATCCATTATGTATATCTTGTAATGCTATCTCTTGTTTCTCAGCCTAATTTCAGTGTTGTTATTGTTCAGTTGTTTTCAGTCATATCTTCATGAGCCCATTGAGGGTTTTCTTGGCAAAGATACCAAAGTGGTTTGCCATTCCTTCTCCAGATCATTTTACAGATGAAGAAACTAAGGCAAACAAGGTTAAATGACTTGCCCAGGGTCTCTCAGCTAGTAAATGTCTGAGCCTGGATTTGACCTCAGGTCTTCTAACTCCATGCCTGGCATTCTATCTGCTGCACCTCCTAGCTGCCAATAATTTCTTTAGTACTTGCTTAAAAGAGATTTTAATAAAATTATCTTTTAATTTCTTTCTTTTGGTATTCTTTTTGTTCCTTCTAATTAAGAATGTAGGAGTTCATCACCATATTGGTTAGACTTTTATTGTTTGACAATTCCTAATTTAGTGCCATAACTTAATCTTCTTTTCTTCCACTTTCTGTTTATTAATATTCATAGAACACAGAATCTAGAAAGGCTCTTTAAGGTCCTCTAGCCCATTCTCCTTATTTTACTGATGTAGAAACTGAAGTTTAAGCACATAGATAATGATTGGCAGCTCTAATTCCATACGGAGGGCTTTTTCCACTCTTGTGTGTTTGTGATTTTAATCTGTGTCGGTATATGTGACATTTGTTGGATTTAGATAAGGCAATAAAATTATGTAACTACTTTTCTAACACAGTGAGGTATGTGCACCTGTTGCTTATTTTCAATTTATTGATTTTTAAATAAAGCTTTTATTGGTGTCTTTTGTTTTTAAATAGCCTGAATTTCCACACTATCCTTGCTTCCTGGAGAGTCATCTCATATAGCAAAGAATGTTTTTTTTTTAAAGAAAAAAGAGGAAAAAAGAGGGAAAAAAATCTGTGAAACCAAACAATGCAGATAAAAACTGAAAATATGGGCAATATTCTACAATCTGCAAAGAAAAGGGGGAGACATCTTTTTACATCCTTTCTCTGGGGTCATGCTTGTTCTTTATGATTTTTTTCCCGTAAATTACTTTTGATTATTTTGTTTTGTTTCTGTCCATTTACGTTACTAATTTCTTGGCTTTGCTTTCCTTAAATCCACTAAATCTTTCAGTGTTTGTCTGTATTCATTATATTCATCATTTGTTATAGCACAATAATATCCCACTACATTCATGAACCGCATTTTGTTTAACCATTCCCAACTGGTGAGCATTTTGCTTTGTTTCTAGTTCTTTGCTATCACCCAAAGTGATATATAAATATATATTCTCTCTATATATATATTTCTATAAATTCTATAAATATTCTGTCATACATGGGGACTTTATTTTTACTAATGACAATTCATTTACTTATTGAGCAACTTTTCTACTAACATTCTATTCTATTGCCTCATTGTAGTGTGGAGGTAAGCATCAGTTCTCATTTGTTATAACAGTGAAATTCAAGCTGTGGCAGGTAATACTAAGCTAGAAACACTTCAGATCTAGCTCTGTGCCTGGTGATGGATTATTTCCATATTATTGGAAGACTAGCCTCCTAATATCAAAGGGTCTCATTACCAAAGGTCTGGCCACTAGGCGATGACTTATTTTGGCCATAGCAACTCCCTTGTGTTTAGCACAGTACCTGGCACATAGTAGGAGCTTAATAAATACTGACTTACAGAGGTAGAAGAAATTTCCATATTGATGTATTCAGTGATAAGTTAGGTGCAGTGGGACATATGAAAGTAGTAGACACAAGTTACTTCCTCTGGAGCACTTTGCTGTCTAATTGCTTTCTGCTACTTCCACTTCTTCATCTGCTCTCCACAACTCCCAACTTCTTGCCTCACATGTTAAAGCTAAGTGAATAAAGCATTTCCTATTCTCCATACCAAACCATGTTATTATATATCTATATATATCTATATCTATATCTATCTATATCTCTATATATCTATATACACACATATACATACATACAGAGAGAGAGAGCCTTTCTCGAAGTCACTGGACAAACTGATTGTCATTCCTTTGTGTGCTAGGATAAAGTATAGGTTCACATGTCCCAGTTTTTCCTTCTTTAGACTTCTGCTCTCATTCATAAATTGAACTTATTACTCTGGGCACTGAAAAAGAAATTTAAAATATTGTAACAGTGTTTGCTGATGGCAATGTTCTTCCACATAGGAATGAGGATAAGGGGAAGACTATAGGAAGACAAGATAAGAGAGCTTGTTGGAAGCAGTGTGATATCTCTTGTCACAGGTCCAGTTGGCAGCCTCTCAGGTTCTTAGGATTCTCACACACTTTTTTCCCCTTGTTCTTTGTAAATATCTTTGAAAGGGTCTAGGGAAACCCACGTTGGGCTCTTTCTTTACACAAACTCTCTTGGGCCACATAATATCGTGGAGTTGATGCACCTTCCAAATTAGCTTATAGTAGTAATAATAATGATAATAGCTGGCATTGATATAGCATTTTGAGGTTTGGAAAACTCTTTTATGGAGGCAGGGTGTCCCAAAAGTCTTAGTGCGGGTTAAGCTTTAATATCTTTACATTGAACTAAGACTTCTGGGAAACTCTTATTATCTCACTTGAGCCTCAAAACAACCCTGAAAATTTGGTACTTTAGGTATTATTATCTTCATTTTACAGATGAGGGAATTGAGGGCTTAAGTGATTTGTCCAGGGTCGCACAACTAGTAAGTATCAGAGGTCTTCCTAATTCTAAGGCCAGTGTTCTCAGCACTGTACTATTCTGCCTCTCAAACACAGGTTTATTTGACTTGTCACACAGAAATAGCTCTTAAGTGGACCTTCTGCACACCTACAGATATGTGTGAGTATAACCTAACCTAGAGGTGCTGTAAAATCCTGAAGCCCCTTCTAAGGCATGGGAAAGATTAGATTATCTAAGTATAGTTTGGATGTTAAGTATCTTTATTATGTTCTAAGACTAACAGAAAGTTGGCTGTGCACAGTGTACGCAGATGAAAACCCTTTAATATTTGAACAACCAGAAGCTCATCCCCGGACCACGTTTGATGATAGGGAGTTTCCTGTAGCAGGGAGTGACTCAGGCAGAAGAATGTCAGGAGAAGGAGTGGCTGTCCTAGATGTTGGGAAGAAGGAGGAATCCAGGAAGAGGATACCACAGTACTTTTAGGGAGTGCCTGCTTTCCTACCTCAAATGTTCTTGAATGTGACTTCCTTGAAAAACAACGGTCTCATTACTTCATATTCTAGCTCCACTGAATCTGGAAGAAATTCCAGGTGTGTTTCTTTAGGTTGCAGCTGCTGTGGACATCAAAAATATAGGTAGACCATTGGCCTTTGGGTATCTGGAGATAGAAACTGCTGCAATTTTAGTGTTTAATAAGATGTTATTCTGAACTTTAAAACAGATTTTTCCAGGGTCAGTATGGCATAGAGGACAGGAAATCAGTCTTGAACTAGTATAGGGAGGGCATTTTGGTCTCACTGGCTACCAGAGCAAGGCTGGCTACATCTCTCTCTCCAGGTTACAGTGGTGTTCTGAGCAGCTTTTGGTGTGTCTTCTCCGATGCCATTAGCTGAAGCCCCTCTTGGTTATGTGTTCCCCACTGGTAGCTGCCATTGACTAGTGTTTCAGTTCCATTTAACTACCTAACATCAAATAGTTATATTTACTTTGAAGATTTGGCAAGAACATAGGTACAAAACATTTTCTCCCAACACCTTGAGGGCACATTCTCTCCTATTTGACCTTGGTTTCTAGGAAGAAGGAGCCCACATTTAGCACAATTTCTATATGGAATCTGTGAAATGGTCTCACCCAGTTCAGTTCCAAATGGGGGCAATACTGCTAGATGAATCCTTGTATTTGTGACCACTGGGCTGTCTCCTGAAACTCACTCCTTACTCTTTGGAATATTAAGCTGGGCTGCATGCACTTCGACTCCAAGAAGCTCATTCTCCTGACTCACGTTCAGAGCCTCCAAATTAATCTCCTTGACCTAAAATGAAAGAACAAACTTTGGGGCAGACAAAGACCCCAAGCCTGTTCCCATGAAGCCACATATCAGCCTCAGAGAAGAGAAGGCCCATACATGCCAAAATATTTAAATCAGAACTTTTTGTGAAAGCAAAGAATCAGAAATAAAGTAGATTTCTACGCAATCAAGAATGGCAAAACAAGTCATGGTCCATGAATGGAATGGAATAATATCACTATGTTGTAAGAAATTATAAATGCAGAGAAGCATAGAATGATCTACATAAATTAATGAAGACTGAAGTAAATAAAGCCAGAAAAAACCATATACAATAATTACAACAATGTAAATAGAAAGAACAACCACACACAAAAGAAATCAAAAGTGAATGTTGCAAAACTAAAAAGAAAAAGCATGGCATGAAAGAAGGAATATGACAAGACACTCCCACTTCTTTGCAGAAAAAAAGGAACATATTTTCAGACTTTAAAATTTAAAGATCAGTTATGCTGATTTTCCCCTTTTTCTTTTTATTTGTCTTTAAAATGTTATTATATGGTATAACTCTCAAGAAAGGAGAGGGGGAATACTGGGGAAAACAATAGTAATGTAAAAAGCAAAAGATATTCCTAAAAACTTATTATTTAAAAAAGTTGAATTCAGAAATTGTGACCAAAAAAAACCAAAAAAACCTCCCCAAACTCACTTTGCTAGTAAAACGTATTTTAAAGGTATGGATACTCCCTCCAGTGGTCTAGGTTATAACTCTCCTATACCTTGTTGTAGACATATGGAAGAAATTTGTGCTGGAGACATTATAATTTTATTTGTTTTATTTTACCTTTTTAAAAAATTCTGAACTTAAACATCAAATAAGATGAGCATTTCCATTTACAAAGCAGAATAGAAAAAGAGGACTGAATATGTATCTATACCATGTATAGCTAGGTAAGGTGTGTGTATATATACATATATACATATATGTATATGTTTGTATAGCTAGGTAATATATACATATATACATACATATATACATATACATATATATACACACATATATACACATACATATATACATATACATATATATATGTGTGTATGTATATATATATATACATATATATGTATGTATGTATGTGTATATATATATATATATGTTTTTGGTGAGGCAACTGGGATTAAGTGACTTGCCCAGAGTCACACAGCTAGTGAGTGTTATGTGTCTGAGGCCAGATTTGAAATCAGGTCCTCCTGACTCCAGGGCTGGTGCTCTATCCATAGGCAGTATTTTAAAGGAATTTAGGGCTTGATTTTCAAGATATCTCAAAAAGGAGACAACTTCAAAACAATGGATCGTGTCCCACCCACCCCTCCCAGAAAAGGTGACCAAAAAGACAGTGACAAGTGTTAAACAATTCATAAAACTTATTTCTCTTCTTTTGAAAATCCTATGAGAATGGCCTATGTATTCATTTAGTGTGTTCTTGGTCAACATGTGAGATAGATATAGGTGTGATTTCATATACCATTTTCTAAAGCCATTGATCTAAAAGGTGAAGAATATAAAATCCTATCATGAGTATTGTTTATTGATTTTTTAGATTACATTATCCTGTTTATTGTGTATTTAATCAGTAAGTATTTATTAAATATTTACTTTGTATCACTTACACTGTTCTAGGTGCTGAGGATGCAAATGCAAAGAATAAGACCATCTATGGCAGCCAGGTGGTGCAGTAGATAAAAAGATGCATCTTCCTTAGTTCAAATCCGGCCTTAGACACCTACTAGCTATGTGACCCTGGGCAAATCACCTAACCCTGTTTACCTCAGTTCCCTCTTCTGTAAAATGAGTTGGAGGGAGGAAATGGCAAATCACTGCAGTATCTTTGCCAAGAAAACCCCAGATGGGGTCATGAAGAGTTGGACTACAACTGAACAACAATAAAACCATCTATACTCACATCTCTCTTCTAAAGGGGGAGGGGTGGAGAATTGTTGAGCGATAGATAGATAGATAGATAGATAGATAGATAGATAGATAGATAGATGAATGGGAAAAAAATTGTGCCAGGAAGTATACTTAGTGTCAGTGATACTGATGCAAGTGAGCAAGACAGCCCTTGCCATTACGGAGCTCACATCCCTATGGGGGAAGACAATATAGAAAGGGGAGCTGGAAATTATGTTGGGGGAGAGGACGGCAAAATTTATATCATGGCATGGCTTGAAGATGACTGGTAAGTGAGGTAGCGGTCTGGATCTGGACAAGATAAGGCAAAAACTCACCTTTAAGATCACGTGATGCCAGGAGTAGAGTACAAGTTCTGGTCAGGAATAAGAAAAAGAAATACTTAACTCAGTAGAATAAAATAATGATTGTTATCAGTCTCAAACAAGGTGTCCTCTACACATCTATTAAAAGCAATGCAATATTGTGCAATATAGTGATAACTTTGTTCAGTGACTTTAAGCCAGTCATAAAACAGGGAGACATACTCCTTCAAATGTTTACCAGTTTCATAGAGGCTGTCCAAATTGAAGGTCAAATTGAAGGCTAGTGAATGTGTACCACCTCATGAAAGGTGTTTGTTTGCCGCTGTGATGGAGGAGATCCAGGAGAGACCAAGTTGGAGAGAGATTTCCTGTGGTGATCTGGTCTTCAAAATGCTCCTATTTATAGATAATGTCCTGGCAGCATCCCCAGTAAAAATTAATATTTATTAGTTATAAATTTTAATAATTATTATTTGAAAGCTATTAGGTTAGCCATACATGTTTAGAAAACAAAGTGGTTGAAAAAATGCATATTGCCCAGATTGTGGCATGCAGTTGCATAGACAACAATGATCCATTTAAACAATCAACAAACATTTATAGTCCACTGAGTCAGTCCATCAATTTGTATATCTTGGATGGAATGATTTTAATAATTCGAACTGCTTTTTGCCTTAGAAGTAAGCCTCTTTAGCAATAATGTTCTGCAAGGGATGCTGTGTGGCTATAAATTATGGTACACCACAATCTCTGAAGTCACAATAAGACGTAACCCTAAGGGTAATGGATTCACAGTTTGAGTAAGTAGACCACAGCCTATTCTTTAGAATGACGTAGTGTGGAAGGAGTTGTGTGTAAAGAACATTGTTAAGGATATATGTGACCAGAAAATGGACAGATATGTCTGTCATGGAGTGAGAGTAGAAGCAATAGTTGGATATCTTGAGGTAACATATTTTCATATTATATTTTTGAGAATTTTCCAAGTGCCAGGTGGCTCTGTTGGGCAGTGTTACAAGGGGGTAGGTTTCAGCTTAGTAAAAAGAAAAAAAAATGTAACAATTACAACAGCCCAATGAAGTAGTAAATGCTCCATCACTGGAGGTATTCAAGAAGAGTTTAAATGACTACTTGTCTGGTATTTCTCCAATGGATTCATGCATTGCATAGGATGTTGGAGTAGATGAGATCCAAGGTCTCTTCCAGCTAATAATTCTGAGATCATTGAGGGTAGGGTTTTGTAAACTATTTTGTTATCAAATATAAATACTATACTTTAAAATGTTTTCATAATATTGAGACCAATATGCCAGCTATTGGAAGGGTGCCAAAGAAATGTTCCATTATGTTGTCCCATTGTTGTTACAGTGAGCTGTGTTGGTGTTGCTCTATTTCCAGGGCTATCTTGAAGAACTGTTAAGACTTCGAGAGAACCAGCTGGCTGAATCTGTTTCTCAGAACAAGTTATTGCTTCAGAGGATTGAAGATTCTGATTTGACCCACAAATTAGAGAAGGAGCAGTTGGAGTACATTATTGTGGAACTACAGGACCAGCTGTAAGTGACAACCTTAAAAACATCCCCTCCCTCCCTCCCCCACAGATGCACAGCCCCCCAAAATCTCTGGTGGATGTCAAAGTCAGTCCCTGTTCTTTTCTTTGTACCATGTGGGGCAAATTCCAGCTTGCTTATTATCTAAGTGCCAAGGTGGCTGGGTGAAATTCTTTATTTCAAAATCATATTTGAAGATTGTTTTAATTTATTTTTTTTATTTCTGAATTTAAAGTCCCCTCAAAAGGAGCATTTCCAGATACACAATAGAACCCCCCAA
The DNA here is from genome assembly GCF_003287225.1 of Phascolarctos cinereus. NCBI lineage: Eukaryota > Metazoa > Chordata > Mammalia > Diprotodontia > Phascolarctidae > Phascolarctos > Phascolarctos cinereus. The sequence continues at coordinate 52,077,471 of NW_027555514.1, read as the reverse complement.
ATGAGTTCAGTTTATGAAACTGTGGCTCTGCATTTCATACCATTTGTTTTTATTAGAAAAAAAAGCATATAATGAATTCCATGTTACTTTCAACACTTCTGTCTGTTTGTGCTTCCTTCTGAACTTCCTTTGTTCTTTCCTGTGCATTTTCATCTGGCCATGAGGACAGTTCATTTCGTAAAAACACAGGGAAGCTTCTGTCCTGTAAATTGTTTCTTTCTTCAGGTTGCTTCAAATAAAATTTTTCTCATTTTTAAGAGTTTTTCTTGGATGTGCCAAGCGAGATCTGTGCTGGGCTTTATTGATTAATCCACCTCCCTGTCCTTAAATGATAAAGAAAGAAACAAATATTTAGAGAGGAAAAAAAACCCCTTAAATATATCATGTGGCCATTTTATCGAATTCTGTTACTTTTCATCCATTTTCTTGGTTTTATATAACACTTAATCAATTTCTTCATCTATGACATGAGAAGGTTGGAGCACATGATCTTTGAGGTCCCTTCTGGCTCTAAAATTCTTTGCTTATAGATAGTGGGTTTTCCTGAAGTCTCCTAAACAGAAAGAAATTAACTAATTGGATACTATTGGGAAGTGAACTTAATTTTTCCTTGTATCGATGAAATATGTATTTTGTCTGACTGGGTTTTTTTTTAACTAAAGTATAACATAGGAATTTTTAAAAAATATAAACTAATTCAAATTACCTTTATCAAATTTGACTTTTTCATTTAAAAAATTAAATTCTGAAACCATGAAAGTTACCCACCACCTTGTTGGTTATTTGTTTACAGGTTTGTAACTTGTTCTTTTTTGTTTTCTTTTTTTTTTTAAAGGTAGAATCATTAAATTTAGAGACAGAGCAGGGTAAAGACCTGAGTTCAAGTGCTGGCCTCTGATATATACTGACTGTGTGACCCATGGCAAAATCACTGCTCTATGTCTTATCCAGCTTTGTAGGACTTAGCTCCTAAATCAGATAGAAGTTGCAATCTGCTTTGGTAGAGAGAGTTTCTATACTTGGAATTGATAATACTGACAAAAATCAGTAAACCTTGGTGTATTATTCTATTTAGAAATTACTATTGCCACAGCTAGGTGGCGGAGTGGATAGAGCACAAGTCTGGAGTCAGGAAGACCTGAGTTCAAATCCAGCCTCAGACACTTAATAGCTGTGTGACCCTGTGACCCTGGGCAAATCACCTAATTAATCCTAATTGCTTAGAAGAAAAAAAAGGAAAGAAAGAAAAGAAAAGAAGTTACTATTTAATGCTTGTTGTTGTGTTTAACACATAGTTGTTGATGTTGAGTCATTTCCGTCATATCTGATTCTTTGTGACCCCATTTGGGCTTTTCTTGGCAAAGATACTGGGGTGATTTGGCATTTCCTTCTGCAGCTCACTTTACAGATGAGGTTGAGTGACTTGCCCAGGGTCACACTGCTACTAAGTGTCTAAGGCTGGATTTTGTTAAGGGCTGAACTTGTCTTTTTGAGTTGCCATATTTTCCAAAACATTAGATCCAGAGCATGCAGGAGACCCTGACGAAGGACAAAGCCCCTCCCCACCCCAGCTGACATAATTTGTTGTTTGCACCTCAAGCTGGACTCCCTGTGTGTCCTTGGGAGGCAAGACAGGTGCCCAACCAGTCTATGCCAAGCTGGAAAAATGCCTGTGCAGCTGGGGTCCTTTACAGATAAGCCAACCCTCTATTTTCATAGTCTCGTGGTTCCCAAGGGAAAAGAATCTGGCCTTGCTCCTCCCTTTCAGGAGGGGTTTTGTCCTTTTCCCCACCTTTCCCCTCCTATGCCATGCCCCTTCCAGTCTTCTCCTTTTGTTGTACTGTCATAAATATGCAAACTTCTGTAAGGATTGTGAACCCTTGGGGTTCCACGTGCATGTTCATTTCTCTTGTAATAAGCCTGGTTTTCATTTAAGTCTCATGACATTGTGATTGTCTGTTGACAATTTGAACTCAATCCTCCTGACTCCAGGCTCAGTGCTCTATCTACTGCACCACCTAGCTGCTCTAAGACACATAGTAGGCACTTGATAAATGCTAGTTAACTTGACTTTCTTTTTATTTTATTACTATTTTTATGATTTCATTAATGTAAGGAGGTCCTCCATGAGAAACTTTTTCTACAAATACAGATAGGCTCCTGTTCTACAACTTAGTCTCAGAGCCATCTTGGCGCACACAGAGGTTAAATAAGTGTCTTGACCAGAGTTACACAGTAGGTGTCAGAGACAGGACTTGAACCAGGGTCTTTCTGACTGAGGCTATCTCTCTATTCACTAGCCACATTGCTGCTTCTAGTGCTTGGTTGCATTATATAAATTAGACATGTAATTAGTTATTTGATGTCATCAAATCAAAAATAGCATTTATGTAATGTTTTCAGGTGCATAAAATGTCTTAAATATACTAATTTTATTTTACCCTCACAACAACCCCTGTGTGAGAGAGGTGCTACAATAATACCCATTTTACAGATGAGGAAACTGAGCCTTAGAGAGGTTTAAGGGACTTGCCCAGGATCCCACAGAACACAAACGCTTTTTCTCTCTTGGTCTTACAAATAGCACTAAATGCTTAAGCTCTTTAGACCTTAATTTACCCTTCTGTAGTCCTATGAAACTGTAATGAGTAGAGACACAAATGGTGAAGTAGTGCCTAGTAACAGATTCTTTTGTGCCTAAAAATTAAACTTAATGACTGGGCTATTACAACTCTAAATTTGTTTCTCAGAGAGAGAACTGTCTGACCCTGGCCTAAGGATTCCTGAATTTCTGTTGCTGAAAATCCTGCACACAATTTCAGCTTTCCCTGAATTGATCATTCAATTTCCAATGGGACTCCATGTAATCACAAATTATTGCTCTGTGAGCTGACCAGAGCATGGCCCCATAAACACTTATCAAAACATTTGTGACACTCAATACATGCAAAGGTATGAAGGTTGGAGATGGAATTTTATATATGGGGACAGCAAGTAGACCAAGTTGGCTGAAATATAGTTTATAAAGGGGAGGGGTGTGATATGTGAGTAGAGAGAAGGGGATGGATGAAGGTGATTTTGTGCAGGTAGAATGACAAGATTTGGGAAAAGACTGGATATGAGAAGTAAGGAAGTGGGAAAAGTTGATAATGATTCTCAGGTTGTGAACCTCAGATAGTCACCTAGGAAGGATGGTAATGTCAACAGAAATATAAAAGTTAGGGAAATGGGTAGGTTTGGGCAGGAAAATAATGAGTACTGCTTTGAACACATTGAGTTTAGATGAAGATGTTTATCAGGCAGTCGAAGATATGAAACCAGGAGAGAGGTGAGGGTTGATAGGTTTCAGAGTCATCTGCAAAGGGATGGTAGTCAAATTGTTAGGAACAGATGAGGTGATCAAGAAAGAGAGGAGAGAGAGAGAGAGAGAGAGAGAGAGAGAGAGAGAGAGAGAGAGAGAGAGAGAGAGAAGAAGAGAAGAGAAGAGAAGAGAAGAGAAGAGAAGAGAAGAGAAGAGAAGAGAAGAGAAGAGAAGAGAAGAGAAGAGAAGAGAAGAGAAGAGAAGAGAAGAGAAGAGAAGAACACCTAGGACAGAATTCTTGGGTGCATAGCTATAGTGGGACAAGACATGGAAGATGACCAATGTCATGAAAACCTGGAAAGGACAGATTATCTGGAAGGAGAGAGTATCTGCAGAGAGGTGAAGAAGGTGAGGACTATGAAAAGGTCATTGGATTTGTCAGTCAAGGCTTGATCATTGATAACCCTGGAGAGAGCTGTTTTAGTCGAGTGGCAGCATCTGAAGTCAGATTGCAAGGAAATGGAAGCAAAAAGTATAAACCGCCTTGTTTTTTTTTAACAGTTCATTGATGAAAAGGTAGTAAATTTTTTAGGAATTGGAGGGTCAAGACACAACTACTTGGAATTAGGGGAGAGGTAGGTATGTTTGTGGGCATCAGGGCACAGGCCATCTAGCTGCCCCCTCACTTTTCACCTGGGCTGTGGATAGGTTCTCCTGCTTCCAGATGCAGCTCTAGAATCTAGAATCTAGAATCAGGAAGCTGTTGCTGTTCAGTCATTTTTTTTCCAGTTGTATCCAGCTCTTTGTGACCCCTTTGGGGTTTTCTTGGCAAAGATACTGGGGTTGTTTGCCATTTCCTTCTCCAGCTCATTTGACAGATGAGGAAACTGAGGCAAACAGGTTGACGTGACTTGCCCTGAGTCATACAGCTAGTAAGTATCTACGGCTTGTTTTAAACTCAGGTCTTCCTGACTCCAGGCCTGGCCCTCTGTCCACTGCTGTGTGACCTTTGAAGCCTTTTACAATGTGGTTCCAGTCCCCCTTTCTAGTCCTAGTTCACATGATTTCCCTTCAGACACAGGTTCAGCCCAATGAGCCTACTTGTTTTGAGAACATGGCACTCCATTTCCAAGCTCCATGAGTTTGTACGGGCCATGCCCTATACCTGGGGCATCCAGATTTACTTTTCACCTTAGTCTCTTAGAGCCCTTAGCTTCTTTCAGGGTGCAGCTCTTAAGGAAAGCTTTCCTGGCCTTCCAAGCTGTTAGTGCTCTTTCTCATTCTCTCTTTCCTCTCTCTGTCTCTGTCTCTCCTTCCCTCTCTCCCTTCCTCCCTCCCTTGCCCTTCAAATTATCTTTTAGACACACACACATTTTGTACCCCCTCCTAGGAGAGTATAAGCACGTACCATGTATCATTTTGTCCTGGATAATACTTTGTACCTAGTAGGCACCTAATAAAAACTTATTTGAGTTGAATTTTAACCTTCTCAATAAAATTTGAAGTCAATAGTAAGGAGTTTTAAAGATTTACTGGAATTAATGAGTATTTGAAGATGTTTTTCCCTCACAATATTAAGTAATTAAAAAGCCCTGCATGCCGTGCCCAAGAATGCTATGTATCATTGTGAATCAGAATTTCTCCTAAGTGATGCAGTAGATAGAGTGCTGGGGCCTACAGCCAGGAAGACCTGAGTTTAAATCCCACCTCAAACACTTACTAGCTGTGTGCCTCCGGGCAAGACACTCTATTTGCCTTTATTCAACTGAAAAATGGGGATAATAACAGCACCTATTTTGCAGGGCTTTTGAGAGAATCAAATAAGATGATATTTGTACAGCACTTAACATAATGCCTGGCACATAGTAGGTGCCAAACAAATGCTTATTTCCTCCTCTCTCCTGTTTTACTATCAGAATCTTAATGAGTAAGAGCGTTTGCTATAACGAGATTTAATTTTTGTGTGCTTCTTACATCTATAAAGATTTCGCACATTGATTTTATTTAAATAAAACAAAATGTTCAGTGACCTTCTGATGATAAACATCAAAGGAGACATTAGACAGGGAGAAGCATGTTCACCAAAAGGCATTTCCTATTGTGAGGAAAGAGGTCCAGCACAGAGTATAGGAAAGTTCAAGAGGACTCCCCTGTGGACAGGAAGGTCATCTGAATGCTTTTGTTTGCAAATGCGATTGGGTTGATTCCTTTAGGCTCCCCCAAGTTCTCAAACATTGCAAAGCCTCCCAGACAAGACCTATGATCGCTCAAAGGCATTTGGCACATCCGTTCACAAAGAGAACACCACGTGGATAAAGACTGCATATTGCCCAAGTTATAGCTTGCATTTGGATAGGCATTCTACGTCCACAGAGAGATTTTCCATCGGTGTGTACTATAAGAAAGGATGGTTGCACACAGCTATATCCCCTCTCCAGCTCTTCTTTCCCATGCTAATCCTAGGCAGCAAACACCCAAGGCTGATGTTTCTATTTGGTTTCCCTTTTGTGTCTCCTTGTTACTACTTCCTTTCTTGGGACATGGGGGATTGCGTGTACGCTGTGGTCTCTCTTTAACCTTTATCCCTCGCCATCAGAGCACAGTTAATTTTACCATAGGCAGTTTTTTTCTCAAATATTTATAATCGTTAGTCTTCCTCTTACTTCCCTTCTTGCTTCTAAGTTCTCATATCAGGAAAAATTGTGATAATATTTTTGTCTTTGGTCTTTCATTGTGGATGTTGAACATTTGAGTTCCATTTAGGGTTATAACCTTCTACTTAAGGTTATACTCAGATGCTTCATTGCATCAGGTGGTGAGCCTGGGGCCTGCTCTGGAAATAGACCACAAACCCTAACGGGTCCTAGCAAAATGGGAATGACTTTGAGGGTGGGCCCTTTGTTTCACTGTGCATATGTTATCCGAAGAACAGTCTAAATTTGGAGATTTGTGTTAGCAGAATGACTGCTACCAGGGATAACGTTTCTCAGTCCTAGCCATTGGCTAAAGTCTGAAGATAGAAGGATGGGGCATTGTATCATGGAGGGAGTGATGGGGTGCTTGGGTGCTTGTGTTTGTGTACTTGGACCCCATTTTCTCCCTAGCCTCAGAAACACTATCCCTGACAATTTTTCCCCAGCCCAAGGACACTGTGCCTAGCAATTACTCATGAGTGGGCCCCAGCAAGCCCCTTATCTCTCTCCTTGGTGCAGTTCCAAACAGCACGGGAAGGAATTATTAGTTTGAATTGGCTTTGCACTGGGTCATAAAGACATTTTTACCCACTGGACTATCTATACTACCACCCTACCTCATTATCTATATCCTGGACTCCTCATTATCTGTATTCTAGACTTAAGACATACGTATACTCCCTACATCTATCTTGTCAAACAAGATATTGATTGGTGGCAGACTGGACAACTCTCAGTTGTCCCTGATGGCTAGTTAACTTAGTGATATAGCGGGCCTAAAACCACACCTCCACGTGGCTCCCCTTGTGGGCTTTTCCCAGTGAACTCTGGGTAAAATGCCTGCACAGTAGATACAAGAAGTGCATGTTTCTTTAAGAACTGACCACTCCTTAACCACTCCCTAATCCTGCCCTGAATCACCTAGTTAGCATATTTGACACATGTCTTATCATATTTTACCCTATATAAACTTTAACTATACTGTTTTAAGATTGCAGGTTCCTTAAGAATCCTTGCCCGCTGAAAAGCATAACAATAAACTTTTTGCAACTTGTTTCCAGACAACCCCGTCTTGTACTTTGGTTTTTGAGGGGTCCCAACCTCTCAGCCATCATCAGAAGGACCCACACTGAAGGAAGCACAGGGCCTTGAAGTGACATTGCATAAAAATGAGCCCCTATGATAATGAAATGGGATCTCAGTATACTTTGTTAAACTTACTTGGGGACTATCATTTATTACATTGTTTCTGTGAAAAAGGATTCCAGATTCCAAATGACTGACAGCTGTTAGAACCTGACCTATTAATAATGAACTTTAAGGGAAACAAGATGCTTTTCTTACAACCTTAGAAGGGTGGGTAGTACAAGTATTGTCTCCATTTTACAGAAGAGGAAACTGAGGCTCAGAGATGGTAGGTAACCTGCTTTTAGTCACGTAGTGAGAGAGGGAGCTGGGACGCCAACCAAATATCCTAACCCTAGGCCAGTGCTTCCCCCTAATATATTACACTCCCTTAAGATAAGAACTATTCCATAAAATGAAAAATTTAGGCCAATCATAATATTATAGGATTTTAGATCTCCCACTGGATGAGAGCTTTGAGGCCATTTAGGAGGAAACTGAGGTCCAGATGTCCTTTAAAAACTTGTGTTGTGGGGCAGCTAGGTGGCACAGTGGATAGAGCACAGGCCCTGAAGTCAGGAGGACCTGAGTTCAAATCCGGCCTCATACCAAATACTTGACACTTGCTAGCTGTGTGACCCTGGGCAAATCACTTAATCCCAATTGCCTTGAAAAAAAAAAACCAAACCAAAAAAAACAACAAAAAACCTGTGTCCTTTCATTACATCCAAATACAGACTTTTATCCAAATCTGTACGAGTAATCTTTCTTTCTCTCCTTCCATTGGTGAGAAAATTATGTGAAGTTGATCCACTCGCTCATGTATTATAGAGACAATTTAGCTGGTAGGGAAAAGTCATGATTGCCCTGTTCATTAATGTCAGTTGCTAAATTTTGTACATCATTATTGGGCTGCCTTTTTCTCTCCTTTACTCCAATAACCTCTCTGCCAATTGGAATCCTCATGTAACAAAGAAATATAATTAAGGAAAACAAACTGACCCATTGACCATATGTAGTACTATGTGCCCTCTTTGGCATCTCTAGCTCCCTCCCTGTCTAATGAGAGGAGGGAGGTATGTTTTATCATCATTCCTCTGGAGTCAAAATTGGCCATTGTGTTGAACTGAGTTCTGATGTTTTAGTGTTGTTTTCCTTTATGTTACTATGCCCATTGTGAGTATTGTTCCCTTGGATTTATTTGTTTCTTTCTGCATCAGATCATATAAATCTTATTTTTTCCAAATTATTCATATTAATCTGTTCTTACGGCATAATATTGCATCATCTACCTATATCAAAATGCTTAACCATTCCTCCATTGATGTTCATTCACTTTATTTACTACATTTTGTAAACCCCCCCCCCCCACACACACACATGCAAATACTGCTATGAATATTTTTGGCATAAATACACCACCCCAACCCCCACCCTACCCCATCGTAGTCTTTTTTTTTTTTTTGCAACGTTGCTGTTCTTGATTTACTTTTTGACCTTGAAGTACTCTCTATAGTATTTGTTAAGGAAAGCTAACATCACATGAATGGTATTTATCTTTCTGGGTTTACTAATGATAAGATTGCTTAAACTGCTGAGTGATTCAGGGAAGGAGCAGCTGGCCTATCTGAGGCAAAAGCTTAGCAACAGTTAGAAGGATATAGAATGGTGCGGCTGATGATAAAATGAATCATCTCTACTTTTCGCTTGCCGGCAGTGACTCATTAAGATGAGAAAAATAACAAAGAATACCATGGTTCTTGCTTAATGGACATTGTTATCTTTTTTAAAAATACATGTTGAACCAAGAACAATCCCCTGAATTTTACCATATATTTCTCTGTCATGATTTTTACCATCATTTTTCAGTTTTCCAAAATGCTGTTCAATGTTATAGGCACTAGAATAAGACTTTAGGTTCTTAAAGTTGTTTTAATCATTTTGAAATGAAGACCAAACATAAGTCCTTTGTTAGTTGTTTTTTTTAAATTTCAACTAAATTGATCTCTAATGTCTGTATATACTAAAGGAATACTGCTGGATTCAGTCAGATAATTCTAAAACTTTTGACAGCTTGGTTTCTTTATACCACCTTTTTAAAACACTTCATTCAAAGGAAAGTAAATGAAAGGTATTCGTTATTGAGTTGTTTCAGTTATATCCAACTCTTTGTGATTCCCATTTCAGAGTCTTCTTGGCAAAGATATTAGAGTGGTAAAAATTATATATTTAAGTATTTATAATACTCAAAATAACTTAATCTTTCACAGTTGTTCTTCAAACAATATTGATGTTATTGTATACAGTGTTCTCATGGTTCTGCTCATTCTACTCTTCATTATTTCATGCAAGTTTTTCCATTTTTTTTCTAATTCAACCAGCTCATCATTTCTTATAGCACAGTAGTATTCCAGAGGAATTGTCCTCTGGACAATTTTATAGACTTCCCAAACCATAAAGCAACTGTAAATTTTAAGTTACTGTTATGAATGGTAATATTTGGTTCTCTTCTTCCAGTAATGTCAGTGTGATAGAATTTCAGAATCTCAGATCTGGAAAAGACCTCAGAGGTAATCTGGTCTAATATATGCCTGCCAGTCAATTCCAGGCAAAGTGCTAAGTGTAGGAGATGCAACAAAGGCAAAAGCATAGACCTAACCTTTAAGGAACTCACATTCTAATAAGGGAGATAACATGGAAAGAATTGTATGTACAATATATGTAAAGTGTAAATGAAAGACATTCTCAGAGGGAAGGTACTAGCAATGGAAAGGAATGGGCCTATTCAGGAATTCTCTGACTCCCAAGTGGTCAGTTAGCCTCTGATTGAAGAACTTCAATCTTGAACTTTACCTAAAATATTATCAGCGAGTAGTTTTGTTTTTTCCCAGGAATGATTTTTTGTTGGTATGGTGAATTTCGGCAGGTCATCTTTTTCTGGCTAAGTATGTGTTGTTGAAAAAATCAAATTCTAATGCAACAGAAAAATTGACATTATACCACTTTGGTGCATTGTCTCCATATAACAAACAGAATGAGTTAAATACTTTTTTCGATACTAAGTGATTTTAATAGAGAGTATAATTTGGAAGAGCTAGTACCAGGGTCTTATTGATGTCTGTGTCATGCTTTAAAGATAAGACTCAGTTTTCTCTGCAAATGTATGGCTAAAAAGGGAAAGTCAGGCTCTAACTAATTAAGTTTTACTGTTGATTATAGCAGGAGGAACAAGCTAATTTAATAATCTTATGACTGATCCATGGCAACAGAAGCAGAATCAAAATTCTGAGTCATCATCTCCTTGGAAGCTTTAGGATCTCTAATGGAGCCTCAGCCTCAGCCCATTGCTACTAATGGGGTATATATACCAAATGCAGGTCTGATGCATGCAAAACAGGGCTCAGGATAGAGAGGTTTTTTTCCCTCAGAGAAAGTAGAGGATAGTGGAGGATTATAAAATTTTGCCTTTTCACAGCAGAAAAGCATTGGAAGGGAAAACAACAGTACAGAAAGCTTGAACCTTATCATTCCAAGAACATACATAGAGGAAAATGTCAGGAGGACTGAAGAAAGATAGAAAATGAAACAAATTTGCCTTTCAGAAATATATTTTCATAATGACTGATAGTAGAATCCCCAAATTTGGACCTTAACTCCTCAGTCCCCAGTGCATTATCTGAGGATGCTGAAAAGGCATTTAGAGAAGATTAATTGGGAAATTATTTAATGAGGATTTAAGATATTGGTAATTAGTGACCACATCTATAATTCTGTGAAAATCAACATTTGTTTTTCTGATTTTCCCAATATGAAATTGTATACTAATTTGCTTATGTTTTTTTAAGTTGTAATATTTTTTCCAATTACATATAAAACAATTTCTAATCTTTATTTTTTATAATTCTGAGTGCCTAGTTCTTTTCTACTCTTTTTCCCTTACCCTCTCATTGAGAAAGCAAGCAATTTGATAAAAGTTATACATGTGCAGTCATGCAAAACATATTTCCGTATTAGTCATGTTATGAAAGAAATCATAGATCAAAAAAAATAAGAAAAATAAAGAAAATTTAAAATAAAGTATGCTTCAATCTGCATTCAGATCCATCAGTTCTTTCTCTGGAGGTAGATAGCATTTTTCATCATAGGTGCTTCAGAATTTTCTTAGATCTTTTTATTGCTGAGGATAGCTAAGTTGCTCACAATTGATCATTGTACAATGTTGTTACTGTGTACACTGTTCTGGTTTTGCTCACTTCACTTTGCATCAGTTCACTTAAGTCTTTTCAGGTTTTTTTCTGAAAGCATCCTGCTCATCATTTCTTATAGCAAAATAGTATTCCATCACAATCATGTATTACAACTTGTTCAGCTATTCCCAAATTGATGGGCATGTCCTCAATTTCCAATTCTTTGCCACCACAAAATGAGCTGTTATCAATATTGTTGTACAAATAGGTCCTTTTCCTTTTTTAAAAAATCTCTTTGGGATACAGACTTAGTATTAGTCTGGGTCAAAAGTATGCACACTTTTATAGCCCTTTGGGCATAGATCTAATTTACTCTCTAGAATGTTCACAACTTCACCAACAGTACACTGCTGTCCCAATTTTCCCATCCCCTTTAAATTTGTCATTTTCCTTTTCTGTCATATTAGCCAATCTGACAGGTGTGAGATGGTATCTCAGAGTTGTTTCAATTTGCATTTCTCTAATCAATAATAATTTAGAGCATTTTTTCAAATGACTATAGATAGCTTTGATTTCTTCACCTGAAAACTGCCTCTTTATATTCTTTGACCATTTATCAATTGGGGAATGACTTGTATTCTTATAAAATTAACTCAGTTCTCTATGTATTTGAGAGATGAAGCCTTTATCAGAGAAACTTGATGTAAATTTTTTTCTCCAGTTTTCTGCTTTCATTCTAATCTTGGCTGTTTTGTTTTTGTTTGTGTAAAACTTTTTTAATTTAATGTAATCAAAATTATCCATTTTACATCCCATAATGCTTTCTGTCTCTTGTTTGGTAATAAATTATTCCCTTATCCTTACAGCTGACAGGTAAATTATTACTAACTTCCTTATGGTATTGCCCTTTTTGTCTAAATCATGTACCCGCTTTGGTTTTACTTTGGTGTATGGTGTGAGATGTTAGTCTATATCTAGTTTCTGCCAAACTGTTTTCCAGTTTTCCCAGCAGTTTTTGTCAGATAGTAAGTTCTTGCCCCCAAAGTTTGGATCTTTGTGTTTATCAAATACAAGATTACTATAGTCCTTTCCAACTATGTATCGTATACCTAATCTATTCCACTGATCCAACACTGTATTTCTTAGCCAGTACCTGATTGTCTTGATGATCATTCCTATGTTATATTTTGAGATCTGGTATGGCTAAGCTGCCTTTTTTCACATTTGCTTATATTTTCAGAGAAAAACTGAGCATTTTTTTTTCCTTTCACTAATGGCAAGCTATTTCAACAATCCTCTTTTTTTCCCCTCTCTCCCTCTTTCTGAAAGGAAAATAAAGCAAAATCTTAACCTAAAGGAATATTGTTGTGAGATAATCTGTGGGGGCATTTCATGTGGTAATTAAAAATGATATAATCAAAAGTCTTTTCCCCCTCTAAAGTTTTTTCACAAAATCGAAGAATATCAGAATTCTAAGGGATCTCAGAAGGCACCTAGTTTACCTTCTACCTGAACAAAAGATCCCTCTATAACACCAAGGAGCTAGCTAACCTCTATTTGAATTCTCACTACTTCCTAGGGATAGCCTACTCCATGTTTGGACAACTCTAATTCAAAGAAAGTGTTTTCTTATACTAAGCAACTGTCTATATGAAATTTACCTGCTGTTCTTAGTCATGCCCAAGCAGAATAAATTCAACCCTTCCTACATGTGTTAGCCCTTTAGATACTTGAAAACAATTATCATTCAGTTATCAGTTAGACAAGCATTTCTAAAGGACCTGCTATGTGCTAATCATTGTGAATATAGAGATGAAACCAAAACAGTCCCTACCCTCAAGGAGCTGATGGCTTCTTTTCTTTGGGCTAAACTCTTCAGTTTCTTCAACTAATACTTGTATGACACAGCTTCTAGTGTTGTCACCATCCTGTGAACCTTCCTCTGGACATATTTTAGTGTGTCAATATTCTGGGCCACTGGTAGCATACCTTTTTTTTTTTTAAGTGAGGCAGTTGGGGTTAAGTGACTTGCCCAGAGTATTATGTGTCTGAGGTCAGATTTGATTTTAGGTCCTCCTGCATCCAGGGCTGGTGCTCTATCCACTGCACCACCTAACTACTACCCCTGATAGCTTATCTTTGTCAGTTGACATGATGGCCCTCAATTTTTTTTTAAATCCTGAAAAAGCATATTAATATTTGTGAGGCACATCATAGCGGTAGGTAAATCCAGTTTATGTTTCAAGTCACTAGAGGAGGGACTGGATGTCTACAGCATATGTCACAAATAGCACATGGGCTGATTTTCATGAGTGTGGCCAATTGCTGCCAACATACTCCCCCATCTTTGATACTGCCTCCTATGATAAAAAGAATTGCTCCACTTACGAGCATTAGTGGCAGCTTCTGAATTGCTGTCGAGCTCTCAGCCATTTCCCTCATGTCCACTTGTGAATTGGTCAGCTCATATGCCAAAATAACAGTAATAGTAGTGGTAGTGGTAGTGGTAGTAGTAGTAGTAGCAGCAGCAGCTAACATTTATATACTGCTTATTATATACTGTGTAAGTATTTACATTATTATCTCATTTGAACCTCACTGCTGGAATAGGTGCTGTTATTGTTCCCATTTTATAGATGAGGAAACTGAGGCAAACAGGTTAAGTGAATTGCCCAGGGTTACACAGCTAGTAAAGGTTGCTCTGTTAGAGGACACAGGCTATCTGGAATACTATTTTAGTAATGATAGTTGAGTAAAGCCCTTCTAAATGCAAAGTCCTGCCTTCACATAACTTCATCAACTCTAATACTGGTATTAGAATACTGGTACTAGAATAGCAGATAATCTCTTCATTTGCAAAGTAAGAAGGTTGGACTAGATGACCTGCAAATCATGTGAGATTGTGTGATAAATATCAGTTTATTGATAGAGTTTTAAAAACTTGTTAGAAAAGCAATTTGCAACTGCTAATTGTCCTCAAAGAATCATAGATCCTGGATAAGTTGGACCCCTCAAAAAGCAAAAGATGGACAACCATGTGCATTGTACCATGCTCTAGTTGAGATGCTGTGGCCCTTCTTTTATTTAGCAATAATATTGTTTGAATCAGGGAGCTGAGTAATCCTTAATAAAAACAGTTGTTATCTGCCTATTAAGATTTTCTAAGTTTTCCTTCCCCCTCTCCCCCCAGACTCCTGTTTTGGTTTTCTGCTTTATTTTTGGAAGATAACTTAGTTAAATCATTCCTAGGTTGTTAACCGAACTTGGGTACTGAAAACTACCCACATGCAGTTGCTATTTTTCACATTTTTATTGCTACTTTTTGATTTCATTTGTAACATTCTTAGAGACAGGTAGGTGGATTGGTGGTTAGAGTCCTGGATCTGGACTTAGGAAAACCTGAGTTCAACTGTAGCCTCAGATACTTAATAACCAACCCTGTGACCCTCAAGTCAATTAACTACTGTTTGTCCCAATTTCCTCAAATGTAAAATGGGAAAAATAATGGCACTTACCTAACCAGGGTGATGGTTGTGAGGATCAAAGGAGAGTATATCTGTAAAGTGCTTAGCATAGTGCCAGGTACATAGTAGGTCCTATAAAAATGCTTATTCCTTGCCTCCTTCTTAAGCTGCAGCCTTTCTGGTTTCATTGGAAATAAAATACCATTTGGGCTTTTCTCTTGTAATGCCAGAGAAACATTATCCCTTAGTGAAGTCTCTGAGGAGACAGTGGGCAGTCTTCCACAAGCACTACTGTGCAGCGGTCAGAAGGGACAGAATTAATCCACACTTCAGGGAAGAGCTGCTGCCCACCTCCCATTGCCATCTATCTTTTTGCTGTATGTTAAAATGCCTGTTTAAAAGATGAGTTGTTGGGCTTCTATTGATGTCAGTAGGCTCACCTACCATTTCAGAACAGTGGAAACAAAAGCACTCTCCATCTGAATGTTCACAGGACTGTGCTAAAGAATAATGATTTAAGATCAAGACAAGAGTTAACTACCCACCTCACCAATCAGTGGCCTTCCCCAGGAGCTCTGGATGTCAATGCTGTTGCCTTGGATACCTTGCTTTACCGAAAACACAATAAACAGTGGGATGAGTAAGTGGAATGCTTTATTTTTCAAACTAATTAAAAATTTCAGTTGTACTAAAATCATATGACTATCCCTTTCTTTTGAGGCAATGAGTACAGTCTGAATGTGGAGACAAAACACCAGGAGGCACTCATAAGCTGCGTGATTTAGGGAAAGGCACTTAATGTCTCTGAGTCTCAAAGTGAGAGTAATGCTTAGTGGACTAACCATCTCACAAGTTTGTCATGGAAAAGGCCATTTGTAAACCTTACAGCTCATTATACATACATACATACATATTATATATATATAATATATATATATATATATATATATATATATATGTATGTGTGTGTGTATGTATATGTATATGTATATATATATTTGTATGTATATATATATATATATATATATATATATATATATATATACACATACACACATATAAAATAACCATGAGTTACTATTATTTTGATTTTCCAACTTATCTTCTGAGTTCAATATTGGCTTAGGAGTATGGGATGAAAATGGAACAGGATACATAACCAGTTACCAGAAAGTGCTTTCCAGTGATTGGAGGGGCTAGGTTGAATGGGCCATTGTTTTCAAGCCAAAGCACCGTGAGGAAATGTATGTGTAAGCAGGGGTCAATACTGCATCGACTTCCCACCTCTTTCCTCTATTCAGTTTGAGAAAATTAATAGTCATACAATATGAATTTGGGTCTAAGGCACCTTTATAAAATTGTTGAACTCATGGCTTTGGGGTCATAGTTGCCTGAGGATTAATTTTTCTGGGAGTTTGAAGGTACCAAATTAAATGTAACTAAAGGTAAGGCAGAAAGTCTTCTCAGTTAAAGAAGTCCACTAGACAATTAGGCCAAGTAATTTTTTTGCATATCCAGGTTGAAAGCAATGCAGACAGGATAATTTCCATACCATAGCTTTCTTTTGTTCAATATGACTGGATGCAATAGCAGTAATTGTCGAACACTGGATAGCCTTTCCTATAAGTAGCCTTTCTTTACTTATGTAAAATGAGGGGGATGAATTAGTTGATCCAGGTAGGTTAGGTGGCCCAATGGAGAACCAAATTGGACTTGTAGTCAACAAGATTGGAGTTCAATTTCTGGTTCAGACACTCACTAACTGCCCTGCCTCATTTCCCTCATCTATGAAATGGTGATAATGATAGCACTGCCCTCTCAGAGTCGTGAAAAATAAATGAGATAACATATGTAAAGTGCTTTGCAAACCTTAAAGCTTACTATAAGTATCATCATCATCATCATCATCATCATCATCATCATCACTGTTATTATTAGATCTCTAAGGTCTCTGCTTATTCTAAATCTTATGATTAACTTGGTCAGTTTTGCCCAAGTATACCTTCCCATGGAATATTTACTCTCAAAGAAAGAAAGTTATAATTGTATTTAGAGTTCTAAGAGAGGTCAATTTGCTTCCTGAACAAATGGACCTGGACCAGTGCTCCCACCATTATCCTTTGTTGCCTTCTCTTATGCATTATTTTTCTAGCTTCTCTCAACATAAAATGCCTGCTCTCATCCAGGAGACATTAGAAGATGTGTCTCCAATTAAGTCATCCTTATATTTTAAAAAATGGTTTCTGAATTGTCTGGATAGAAAAATTCTCAGTAACTTGTGTTGTTTTACCTGAAGATTCAGCAAAGGCTTTCTCCCTGGAGTGCTCCTTTCCAGCTGAAGGCCCTTAAATTTGTCTGTGATTGCTTGTGCATGGCAACTGGGCCCCTTGCAATTAATCTGTAAAGGCATTCTGACGAAGAGAGGTGACTTTCACAAGTGTACACTTTTGGCCTTCTCAACAGTCTGGTCCTTTACTAAAATAATTATTCTAGTTCTAGTACCAGCAACTTTAATGGTCTACTAAAGTCAAAGAGTTTTTCCCCAAGAACTCAAGACTCCATTCATGTTTCTGTGACGGCAGCAATTCTGTACCTCCTATCTGTTCTCAGACTCAGCAAGGCCAGGGCTATTGTCAGAAGAAAGGGAATCCCTATAACCCCAGTTAAACCCATATTAGGGAGTAAACAACCAAATTTACAGGATATGATAGTCAAACATGGAAGATTATCCAGAATAGATCTCAAATGTTTATATAACTTTAGTGTGGGAATTTGAGTTTGTTAATTGGCTTTTTAGGTCTTCGATATTCTGGCTTATTTAAGGATTTCTTTTTGAATAGCTAGTCACTTGGAAAATCTTGGCTTTCCTTAAGCATCTTTTGGACATATTCCTTAAAATATTAAGTTTAGATTACAATGAACCTTTAGAATATTCTTTTATTTTTCTCCAAGATTTTATGTGTGTATGTGTGTGTGTGTATAATGTTTTATTACTTTATTTTAAAATAAAGATTATTTTTTGTATTCTGAATTTAATTTAATGAATGCCAAAAAAAACCTGCCATATAGAAAACAGAATTGAAAAAGAGGATCACATGTAAAAATCTAAATCTCTATTACATATTGCTTGCTTTTTCCCAATTTATTTTCAGTTCCAAATTCTCACCCCCCCCTTCCCCACTCATTGAGAAGGCAAGAAAAACAAAGCCTGTTAAAATATGTACAGTCTTGCAAAACAAGTTCCCACATTAGCAGTATCCTAAAAGGAAAAGAACATATGTTTTGATCTGCTGAGTCCAGCACTTCTCTGTGGAGAGGTGGGCAGCATGTTTCATCATGAGAATTGTGCTTTTTGGTGTGTTGATCAGAATTCCTAAGTCTTTGAGAGTTGTTGTCCTTACAATATCGTGGTTATTGAATAAACTGTTCTCCTGACTCTGCTCACTTCACTTGGCACCAAGATGAGCCCTAGTGCTAACATATTTCCCATTAATGTTCTAGTTTGTCCTTTTATCCATATCCACATTTGTCGAATCTTCCTTCTGCTTCACATTGAATTGCTGTCGTGTAGCTGGCAACTCTGAGTCCCGTTATACTCTTCGTGGTCTATCATGGAGATCTTTTATTTATCCTGACAACTTATTTGTGCATAGATCATATCACTTAAGATGTATGGGGTTACTGGTCCACCATTTGTATTTATCACAGCATATCCTACTCAAAGAGAGAGGATGTGTATCTTTTGCTGCTTTTGATGATGAGCTTTCAACGTTTTGCAAAAGTCCTGTTTGGTTTGTACAGTTTGCATTGCTTCACCTCACACCTCCTATTTGATTTTTCCATCCTAACCCAATCATCCTTATCACCTTTTAGCATCCTATCAGTAGATTAAATGAACACAATTACAGCAATTGTCTGCTCATTCTCCAAGCATATTCCTTGAAATTCAAACCAGAAAGCAAGTAAAAGTGAGGCATACTGTATGAGCTTATGCACATGTTGATGCACAAAGGGATATAAAGTCTTAATTATCTGCATGCAGATGATATGCTTTGCTGATTATCTATGGAAAATTAAATTTGTGCTAGTTCTTCTCCCTTGCCCACTGCCTGTAAAACTCTCAACATACTATCTCTGTTACCCAGCTGGTGTATGTTTGGCTAATACAAATGAATATTAGCCTGTGCCGAACTATTAGGAGGATAAATCATTTAGATTATCCACACCTCAGATGCCCTCCATTAGTAGAGATAATTAAAAGTGGTCTAAGTGTATATCAGGCCTATACATATATATGCAAGTTTCTATTCCTGGCTGTTTTATGTTGTTTTAAAACAAAATTTAAATTAATTAAATTAAATTAATTAAATTAAATACTTGGTTTTGCATTTTAAAAGAAAGTCTCCTATCTTGAAGTTACAGGGCATAGGCCACAATTACTACAAACATAATTTTTGAAAATACATACTACTACAAGTACTGAAAGGGAAGAATGTATGATGTTTAAGGCCTTTAGTCTTACCTGAGGATATAGGCAGCTAATTCTTTTTTTTTCTATTTTGTGCACTTAAATGCTTATGGTTACATTAATGTCTGATATATCTGATAGATTAAATACCAGGCTAGTGAGACTAAGGTTTAGGGATCATTTCTCATATCAGATTATTACAATAAGAGAAACTTCTACAGCTAAAATCTACACACTTACTATGGACAGGTGACTCATGAATGAAGGCTAGTCACAAAGGGAAATGAATGGATACTTTAGTATCAAAGCTATGCCGAGGGAAGGGTGACAAAGACTTTGCCCCCAAGTCACTGGAATGTAGAGGGTACAGGAATTTGATTCAAAAACAACTGAGTTCAGTGTCTAGTTCCTGGTTAGCTAAAATAGGCAACACCCACTATTATTATTTATTAACACCCATCTGCAAGCCACTATAGTGACTAATTCTCCTTTAGGTTCTTAATTAAATTTCTTTAAATTACTTTTCCTATTTTTACATCATGAATTGTGAAGTTGATCTGAGGGTCTTTTTCATGTTGCTTACCATTGGTGCATATTCTGCTACTTGCGCTGGGTACCCCAAAGGCTAATTATTATACTATTTAGCACACATTTACAATCGCTACTACAACGAACTCAACTCATTCCATTGCAAAAGATCAATCAATTAATAAACATTTATTAAGTGTCTATTATGTTCCAGGCACTGTGCTGGATGATAGGTCAGTAGTGTCATCATCACACATGAAGAAAATTGTATGGATTAATCCTAGTATTACTATCTGTTACATACATGTTTCTTTAGGCTAGCAATTTTCCTAACTGGTGTTTCTCTATTTCAGTATTTATCAATGTAAGTTAACCTTGTAGATAGTCACTAAAGCCCAAAAAATCTTAAATGAGTGATCAGGTTCCTAGACTTAGCAACTTGTCTTCCAAAGTCAACACTCCAACCACAGTGGACAATTCAGTTATGTCAACAGAAAGGTGTCTTACTTAAATGGTTATTAGGCAATGAAAAAGGTTCCTTTTCAATTTGCTATTTGCTGTTGATGATCACCTGGGTTTCTGAGAAAGATTACATTTTTGGACTTGCAGTACTCATTTTAAAAATCCATATATTTCTCTTCACATTTCATTCAGTCATTGTATGTCACATACCTATGTTTCTGGAGTGTATGGGGTGTTCAGGGAGGATTAGCACCTCTGGTGTGAGGGCTTGCTGAGCCCTTTTCAGGGCTGCTCATCCACCTTTGGGGTCCACCTTCACCCAACTCTCAAATGTGGCTCCAAGAAGCTGTAACATGCACAGCAGCCACAGCTCTGTAAGCCATCTTGGCGGATGGGCTAACAAGGTTGAAGGTAACTGAACCCATAAGTGAGTTAGGGGGTGTCTGTCCCAAGCACATGAAGACTTCCTCGCCGGAATGGGCAGATGAGAACGAGGCGGCTGAAGCAGGCGTTGTAGAGCGCTTAGAACTTGATCACGTGGAGAACGCTAAGGTCATCCACTGCATCCCAGGCCACTGCCAGTTGTCTGGACTTTGATGACTGTGGAAGAGAGAGTGAGGCTGACAGCTTTATGCAACTCTGCCTCACTTAAATCCAATTCACTCACAAGTCAAGCCATCACCCCATGATGTCATTGGTCCTCTTCTAAAACATCACCACTACCTATGTTTCTACATAGCTGAGTAGCATGGTTTGTTTGTTTCCTTTTAAAAACCATTAGCAATTTTTGAAGGATAAAATAAGTATAATAAAACTGATTCTTTTAAATTAGCCTTATGAAAACTCCCTTGAAGGCCTACTTCTAGATCCTCATTATAGTGTAGAGCTCACCCTGGGTTCATGAAGACTACTCTAGCAAAACAAGTTATGGCAGCTTCTCGAAAGCTAAAAAGTCTTTAAATATGGACTCAGTTAACATGTTCTGTATCTGTAGACTGGCTACTGGTTGACAAGTTTTTTTGCCACAATAATTCATGAACATAGTTTCTTTACATGTAGAGTAGTCATAATGTGCCTTGGTAGATGTAATAATTTATATTTATATTAAATTTAAGGGGCAGCTAGGTGGCACAGTGAATAGCACTGGCCCTGAAGTCAGGAGGACCTGAGTTCAAATCTGGTCTTAGACTAAACACTTGACACTTACTAGCTGTGTGACCCTGGGCAAGTCACTTAACCCCAATTGCCTTAAAAAAAATTTAAAGAGAACCTTTACATACATTATATCATCTGGGGCCTACAACAACCTTAATGTTGCTAGGCCTGTTTTATAGGTAAAGAAATTGAAGCTCAGGTTAGTAGAGCCAGGACTCACACCCCCTAGGCCTTCTGAGTCCAATTCCCAGTACTTTTTCCACCATACTACTTTGCCTTGCCTTCTCTGTGTTTTTGCTTTCTTTCATAATCAACCAGCTAATAATGTTTTGTTTTGCCAGTAAGCCTATTTTACTTAAAATATCTAAAATACTTATTTTTCTGTTATTATAAATACCAATGAAAAGGAACATATTTTAAATGGTCCATCTTTCCCAATCAGACTAGTTATTGAGTTGTAGTAGAACCAAAAATATACTTTCCTGATAAAACTTTATTGTCTTATCAGCAGAGCCCTGTAATAGCAGAATTGAGAATAATCTGTTTTTATACTTGAGAAGCCTAGAAAGCTATTATGTAAGAGAATGAGAGTACTACTTTCACATGCTGGTAAAATTCTTCCATTACAGCAGTATGTGCCTCATTTCTAAAAAGCAAAAAAATTAAATTGCTTTTCCTTTCCTAATAAAACCCTTTCATTTTTCTTTCTTAATAAAATTGATCTGGAGAACATGGACAAAGGCCATTTAAAATGCTGCTGTGGGCCACTTGCTGGGTTCTGCCTACAGAAAAATGGTGGGCTTTGTTTTTATAAATTGGTTCTTTACATTGCCATTCTGGGGCCTTTTCATTTAACTTGAGTTTTGATGAGCAAGGATGTATTTAACCCTTCCTAGCATTTCTTTGTTATATCAAGGATTATTTCTTCATACACATATGACGGAGAACCAGTTACAGCAGAATAGAATTCAAGTTCTATCTGCTTTGCAATGAAGTATTTTATATAAAATTACTCCTTATAATTATTGGAAAAAATACAGTATATTTTGGTTATTTTTTTAAACTGAGGTTTAACCTCAAATACATGTTGAACTACTTAGATATGGAAATAATAAAAAATGACATAAAACAAAGTAGCTAATGCCAAGGTTCAACTTTAAGTTTTATATTGAAGCACTAAGTGGGGGAAATGTTTGGAAACTTTCATGAATTTACCCTTTTAATCTTGAAAATTGCCATTTTTCCTCCATCATAATACAGTTGTAATAGAACAACTTTCCAGAGAAAAAGGCCTGAATATAGCACTCCGATGAAGGAGGTCCAAACAGCGAAGTTATCTTGTTAGTGCTTTAATACAACAAAATGTTATCAGATCTATTAACCAGCATTTTCATATCACAGTGATAATTGATAGTGAGAATCCCAAGGCTTAATAAGATCTTGAAGTGCCTTTTGGAGCATCAAATAAATATTAGATTACATTCACTAGATTTTTTAATGCAGTATGTTGAATTATTGATATTCTGATTCTTTGAAGATTTGCAATCCATATATCTTTCCATATGGTAACTATCTGTGAGGCCTTGGCAAGTCACTTAACCTAGCAGTTAAATCTTTAACTACCCAGAATGCCTGAATACTCAGCCATTCTGGAGAATGGAGATAATTGTGTAAAGCCATGAACTTGTTTCACAAATATAACTCCCCTTTCCTTTTTTTTTTCTTTTAGTGGTAAAAATGAGATAAAAATGAGGTAGAGATCGAGGTCAGGATATAGTTTAAAAAAGAGTTCAAGGTGGGGGCAGCTAGGTGGCACAGTGGATAGAGTACCAGCCCTGAAATCAGGAGGACCTGAGTTCAAATCTGGCCTCAGACCAAACACTTGACACTTATTAGCTGTGTGACCCTGGGCAAGTCACTTAACCCCAATTGCCTAAAAAAAAATTAAAAAAAGAGTTCAAGGAAAAGTATGGATAAGAAATTTGCCCAAAGTCAATAAATTCCCCCCAAAATATATTTCATACTGTAGTTCTTCAAGTGTTCCTTTGTGGGAGGAAATTCAAATGCCATTTTAATTTCTGTTTTACAGCAAAAGTTTTCAAAGTCTGGACCAGTTATCAGCAGAAGTTAGTCTATCTCAGACATCTCTGGGTCCAGCCCATTCACAGGATGGAGATGGCAAACAAGACGTGTTAAATTTACTAAGTGAAGGTAAGCAGTGTCTACCTGCAACATTCTTTTTCTTCTACTGCCTTGCTATGTTCATAGAAAATCAGAATTTGCTTTTGGGGATGGACTTTGCGCAGAGCATACTGGGAAGGTTATATGGTCCTGAAAGGGGCCTTAAAGATCTTCTCGTTCCATTCTCTTATTTTATAGACAAAGACACAAGACCCAGGAAAGTTAAATAACATCCCAAGGTCAGAAAGGTAGGAAGTAATAGATCTAGAATTTAAATGACAGTCCTCTGAATCCAGAACTTTTTCTGTCAACTACACCACTCTGTGATGATGGTTTCTTTTCTTTTCCTTCTCATACATTTAAATACAACAAGAAGTTCAGTTAGACAAAAGCTCAAGGAATGGGCTATTTGTGGTTAATTAAATTTTCCGATTAATCAGCCATCTTTTGTTTCACGATGCAGTAGAAAGTACAGTTGACTTAAGTCTAGCCACCTAGCTTTACATCCTGGTTCTGGCACTTATTACCAAAGAGACAATTGGGGCAAGTCACTGAAACTCTCTGGGCCTCAGATTAGTCATTTCTTTTTAAAAAGGGAATGGAGATTTAGACTAGATGATTTTGTAGGTCCTCTCCATCTCTGAATCTATGATCCTTGTTGAAAAATATTAATTAGTTCATTTTGCTGCTTTTAGTTAAAAAAGTAGGCTGTGATGGGGATATGTTAGAGCCAGCTCAAAAGCCAATTGTTAAATTTTCAGTATGAGCATTTACGTCTTGGAAATCTGCAAACACTACAAAATAGGCCATGATTTATTATTTTGTTGGTTAAGAAAGTGATGCTTTGTTGTTGCTGACTTAAGAAAGTGATGGAAAAAATGTTAATAATGCCGATTAAACTTAAAAGTGTGTTGTGCATTATACTTTTTTTTTAAACCTGGAGAACCAGTTGGGAAATATTTACCTACACACTCCTAGCTATACATCCTTTAATAAGGATGATTCAGATAATCTAGACTAGAACTTTATAGTTTACAAAATTATTCTCAGCAACCCATAAGTTAGTTACTACAAATAATATTTCACCCATTTTGCAGATGAGAAAACTGAGTGTTAAATAACTTGCCCCAAAGCCTCAGAGCTCATAAATGGCAGAGTCCAAACCAAACCTTTGGGCTTCTGAGTCCAAATTCAGTGTTCTTTCCACTAGAGTCCAGCTATAGTTCCTCACGACCATCATGGGGAAGATAAGTTATTGTCGTCCAGCACTGTCGATACAGGTATAAGACAGTGGGCTTGGAATGTCCAATCACAGTTTTAAAAGGAAGTGATTTTAAAAACAACAAACCAACCTGAATCCCTACTATGTGCTTGTTTTCTTGTGACCTTCCTTTTTATTGAAGTACAATGCAGAACAAGTTTTAAGGATTCTGTATAATTGCTGACAAGGCCTCACTGCTTGCCTGTAAGTTCCTTTGGGCCTCAGACAATGGGAATTGAAATTGACCAAAACTGCAAGTACTTACCAGGGAAAGACTCCACCATCTTATAAATTACAAAAGTGCACCATCTTGTGGCCAGTCACAGACATTGTAAGTGTTCATGTTTTTCAATTCCCATGATGTCAGGCTAACAGAACTTAATTTGATTGATCACAGCCTGTGATCTTCAAAACCCCTTGATCAAACCCTAACAGCCACTTACTGTGTCATTGGGCAAATCACTTCAATATCTTCTGTCAAATTGGGGGAGGGGGATGTTGGAAGAGATGACCTCTCAGATTCCTTTAAGCTCTGCTTTAATCATTTTTTTACCTTCTATTTGCAAGGTTCTACAATACTTACTCCCACAAGATCTGCTAATTTGATATGAGATAAAACACTGAATTTGCACACTGCATCATCTCAGGTGGATGAAAGTATATCTGATTTGTGGGGCAGCTCGGTGGAGTGGTAGATAGAACTGGAGCATTGGGACTGCAATCACAAAGACCTGAATTCAAATGTGATCTCAGTCACTAGTTGTGTGACCCCTGGGCATGTCACTTAACCTCTATTTGCCTCAGCTTCTTCATCTTAATAATGGTTTTTTGAGGAGCAAATGAGACAGTTGTAAAGTGCTTACAAAATGCCTGGCACATAGCAAGCAGTATATAAATGTTGCCTATTATTATTTTAAGAGATTAAAATGCAGAGGTTTATCACTAGACTGGCCATAGGGTCAGTAATTTTTTTAGTAACAGCAACACTGTAAAAACATTTTACTGATGTTTTTAATTTTTACAAAACGACTGGCTACCCCTAATACATTATTAATATCCGTTATAACAACAATAACAGAAAAGTTAACCCAAGCAGAGATCATACCCGACAGTACATGCAACACTTTACCCTCAAATTGTTCATCATCTTTCTACTGGGGAAAGAATGTTGCATCATTGGTCCTCTAGAAGAGATGTTGGTTACTGTATTTTAATTTGGATGTCACTTAATGCTGTTAGGCATCTAGGTGTCACAGTGTTAGACTTGGAGTCAAGAAGATCTGAGTTTGAATCTTGCCTTGGATACATATTAGCTGTGTGACTCTAGGCAACCATTTAACCTCTTTGGGCCTTAGTTTCCTCATCTATAAAAGGGTATAAATACCTACTTCTAGGGTTGTTTTGAGATAATACACATAAAACACTTTACAAATCTTAAAGCACTGTATATTATTAGTTTCACTGAAATTACGGTTATCATGGTATATGTTATTTTCCTGGCTCTGTATCGTCATGCAAATCTTTTCATTTTTCTCTGAATCCCTCCTATTTGTCAGTTCTTGAGATCATAGATCCAAAACTGAAAGGGTCTTCAGAGGTCATCTAATCCACACTCCTCCCCTCATTTTACAGATGAGGAAATTGAGACCCAGTGAGGTTAAGTTACTTGTCCAAGGTCACAAAGGTAGGGTGTAATATTACATTATGTCTGCATACCAGCTTGGTCAGACATACTTCAAAAATGGGTATATTCCACTTCGTTTAATTTGTTTTTTGTTACCACTCTTTTTGTGCCCATTAGTGGGATTTAGTAGGTGAAAGGGCATGAACTTAGTAATTTTTATCTTGTCATTCCAAATTGTTTTCCAGAATAGTTGAACATTTGACAGCTCCACCAACAGTATGATAGTAGTGTTCCTGTCTTACCCTTTCCATCACTCGCTATATTTTTATCAACATCAATGTAACAACTCCTGAGGTCTATCTACTATGTTGTAAAAACGTTTTCATTTAGTATTGTTGAAGAAAATATGTGCACCCACTAAGTCACACAACCTCACTGAAGTACTAGACTTCCTTCAGTGCCAAAAATGTATTAGTTAACCTAATCCAGTTTCTGTTAAACTCTTTGATTGTAAAGGTCAAACTCAGATTTTTGAGAGTTTCTTAGGTAGTATATGTGGTAGAAATACAAAAGACATTTTGGTTTATTTATATGATTATACTTAAGATTTTCTGGGTTTAGTGAATACTTGCTTTGGCTAAAAGGGAGGTGAGGTTTGCATTTTTTGTTTGTTTGCTTTTGTAAAGGTAGGGTCAGAACAAGGGAAAGAATTTCTTCCTGCTCAATCCTTTTTCTCTGTCTAGAGCTCTGTTTATTACATCAAGCAGCCATACAAGTTAAACCTTTTTAAAACAATCTCCTGGGGCAGCTAGCTGGCCCAGGGGATAGAGCACCAGCCCTGCAGTCAGGAGGACCTGTTTCAAATCTGGCCTCAGACACTTACTAGCTGTGTGACCCTGGGCAACTCACTTTAACCCCACTGTCTAGCCAAAAAAAAAAAAAAAGAATCTCCTTAACTCAGTTACAATGTACACGTTTCTAGAAATCCTTCAAGGAATTATTTTAATGTTACATATTTTGACCAAAGTATCTAACAATTGGGTTGGGATATAAATATATGTACATACATATATACATTATGTGTGTATTTATTACTGACTGGGGCTTTTTCTTTCTCCTCAGATCAAGCTTTGGGCTATCTCTGTTCTAGGCATGGAAAGCATAAACCAACTTTGTGGGTCTGGTGACTTTCCTTACTGCTAATCCATTCAAATGAAAGTGATAGCGAATCTGCAATGTCATGCAAATGCCATGCAAGCTGTAACTTACAAGAGCTCACTGCTAAGGGAAAATGTATTCACAAATGTCATTTACTTCAACACTTTCAGCATCTGTAATTTTATCAGTGTGGGTGTTGTCATCACCCCCACAAAACCTAAGTCCTAGTTGTCATCACCCAAGTAATCTCATCATCCAGGTGATGAGAGCCAAGCTCCTCAGACCCACATTTAGTCCATCACCAAGACCATGCAATGAACCCTTTTAGCTGGGTAGGACCCGATGGAGCTTGTGCTTTACTCTTATAGTATTTGGGAACCCAGGATCACTATCATTCTGTGGAGAGGAATCTGAGAATTTCTGTGGACATACCACCCCCCCCATGTCAATGGAAGAATTATCACTGTTGACACCGAGTTCTGTCCATCATCAGTCTAGGGGTGAGGGGTGGATGTTAATTCAGAACCTTTCCTAGGCAGTGGGTAAATCAAGAACAAAACAATCTTAGATTTAAAGACTTTGTCTTCCTTTTCATTCCATTTCTTAGTTTCCCATTTCATTACACTTTAGAGGAGCAATGAGCAGCTTTTGAAATAAGCTTGACATCAACTTCCTTGAAGGTTTTACTGCTAAGGATATTTGTGTGTGTGTGTGTGTGTGTGTGTGTGTGTGTGGTGTGTGTGTGTGTGTGTGTGTCTAAGATACCTTCTATGTTGCTGACTTTGGAGAAGCCTAACACCTAAGATGCTACAACAGTATTTCTTGAATAACTCCAATTTTATGCTGTCAAATTAATAACACATTTCTAGAGATGCAAGATATAGCAAGACAGTAAATGAAACAAAGCCCTGTAGTACCTCCAGAGAGAATAAACAATGCAAATCCATACAAACAAGTCTCAAAAGTGAGGTATGTGAATAAATAGAATAGAGAGATGCTGGCTTTTCTGAAGTGAATTAGCATTAATGAAAGGCATCAGAGCTCATCCACAGGCCAAGTTGGTTTATGCTTTCCCTGCCTAGAACATAATCCCCCATCACAGCTCTTTTAGAATCTTTGGTTTTCTTCAAGCTGGTTCAAGCACCACCTTCTACAGGAGGCTTTCCCTGATATCTATTTTGTATGTATTATTGTGTGCATGTTTGTCTCCCCCAGTAAAATGAAAGCAAATGCAGAAATTTTACTTTTATCCTTCTATCCACAGTACCAAATACAGTTAGCACCTTATGCTTACTGATTGACATATCATGCAGCCATTGACAGGGGACATAAGGACCCAGGAGAATAACGGCCCAGCCTTATTAAAGCAAGTGCCACGCTTGGTGGTCTGATATGATGCAAATGTTGCTACAGAAAAGCCTGAACTACAGTCAACACTACCCAGGCCTCATACAGTTGTTGGGTTTCTCCTTTGCTACTTTTATACATACATAAGTTGGAAGAAATGATCAAGGCAAAGGACTTCCAGCTGGAATTTGATTGTTTTCAAATGTACAAGTTGCCTTCCATGGTGGGAATGCACTCTCTCCTTACCCCTGTACCCAGGAATCTCTGGCTTTCTTCAAAGCTCAATTCAAGTCAAAGATGCCAGTCTTAATCCTCTTGGGTCCTGCTGCCATCCCTCAATTTTTTGTACTTTGCATCAATTTTCAATGTCCTTTTTTTGCCCTCCCACTACATCGGAAGCCTCTTGAGGGCAGTATAGCTCTGGCCTCACCAGGTCAGGCTCAACATGTTCCTGAATAAAAATAAACTCACTTTCATGGCTGTTTAAGGTTGGAAAGTGTTCAAAACAACCTTGTGGGAGAGGGGGTGCAAGTATTAGTATCCCTATTTTACAGATGAGGAAACTGAAGATCTCTAAGGTTCAGTGACTTGCTTATGATCACATAGTATCTAAGGTAGGATCTGAACTCAGGCTTCTGACTCCAATCAATCAATCAAAAAACACTGACTAAGGGCCTGCTATGTGCCAAGTACCGTGGATACAAAAAGAGGCCAAAGACAGTCCTGCCCTCAAGGAGCTCACAATCTAAGGGGGGAGACAACATGCAGACAAATATATTTCCTAGGATTTTAAAATGTGGCAGTTCTCAATGATATTTTTACAGGCAAATTTTTTTAAAAGTGCATATAATGACTTAAATTCTTATTATTCTCTGAACCCTAGGTAAAGAAGACACTCCCTCATTACTTGGTCTCTGTGGCTCTCTGACCTCAGTAGCAAGTTATAAATCTCTAACAAGCCTGAAATCAAGTGACTGCCTTGCAAGTCCCACCACAGAGATGACCAGTCCAGGCTTAACTCCATCTTGAAAGGAGAATGTGATGGCCACCAGATAAGATCTCTTATGTTGCATACATTCAGTCTACATTCCATGAGTTTGACTGCTGGGAAGACATTAGTCTTAAGCAAATAGTGATATGCTTTTTAAAGATTTCATTTATATTCTCTTATTTAGAAACCAGTTCATATACTCTTAATGAAGAATATCTTAAACTGATTTTTCTTGTTTTCAGTTTCTCCGATAAATGTGCAATTTTTAAAGGTGAATTGATAAAGATTTTAACAAAAATTTAAACCAGATAGCTCCCCAAATAATTCAAAATGCACATACTATTCAAGTGATTTTTCACATATTTATTTAAATATTTTTAGCTACTAAGACCTGAGTTCACGGGATTTAAACAAAGCATTTTCATGTATTGATGCAGATGGCATCGTGAAGAAGAAATGATACCCAAAGAGGGCCCAGACAAGGCAGTTGTATGCCTTAGACAAGGTCTGAATGAAAATTCTGTGCCCGGTGTTACTGTCCACTGGAGACACTGAGATACTGTTGCCTCCATGTAACACATACATCTTTGCATACCACCAAATCTATTCCTACATGGCATGGAAAGTAAAACTTTTCTGGCAGCGTTTTTTTTTAAATGGTATTCCTTACCCTGGCCCCCCATGACCCAGTGTCATTAGGTAACTCTTACTTGCCTTTCCACAGTCTAGGCTTTGCTTCACAATTTCAGGTTTTCATTGAGCTCCTGCTGTAATCCAATGCTTAGATGTCTTGTAATACATGATAGCGATTGTCAGAACTGTTCAGATTTTGAAGAAGCTTATTCAATTAATTTGAAAATGCTTTTCAGTTTTTAACATTTACCAGTTGATAATGACATTCCACTTTACCTTTTGTAAATTTTATAGACATTTATCTTTTTAGACAGTTGATAATGTATTTCATAAGGTCCATGAAAAAGAGATTTATAATAACCTAGATGCACTTTAGTGAAATGATTAACTAAATTCCTTGGCCAGGTTTCCCTGTAATTTTCTAAAAACCTAGATGGTAAGTTGCCATGTATGTGGAGATATACACACACACATACACATACACACACACACACACACACACACTTCAAAAGAAAAACTATGTAAAAATATGGAGAAAATAATAAAAAATTAGAAACAATTTGGATGGCTTAAATTTAAACATGTGTGGTAAAATCATATATATCACACTAAAGCTTTTTCTCTCCAATATGAAAAAGCAATAAAGTATATTTTTCCAGGCTTTATAATTAATCACAGTCCATTAAAAACAAAATTATTAATAAAAGTTTGCTCCATATTTCAAATGATAATACTAACCTACTACGTGACATTGGACAAATCATTTGACCTGAGAATCAATATTCTCATCTATAAAATGAGTTTAGACTAAATCTTCTAATACCTGATAATGAACTTTCACATTTTGGTGTGTAAAGGGTGGGGAACTTATTCTAAATAAGGCATGCATTATCTTTCTACGCTTCAGATTCCATAGCTGCAAATAATCATCTATTTATAAATCCCACTATACTAATTTAGAATAAAAAATAGATGATTTACTTTCTATAGCTAATTTGTTTTGGAGGGGAGGGGGAGCACAGTCTATATTTTGTTGTGCCAAAGAAGTTTTTTAAATTGTTTACATGAAGTTACTGCAATACAACTGGAGCCTTCATATCTTTGTTTTGAGATAGTATTGTTTGCGATGGATAGGACTGATTTATGTTTTAAAATACTGAATAACGTAGGTCTTTTAAGTACTTGGCACTACTTATTTACTTTATTTCCATGAAGAAATAGTTGGCATAATAGAAATTTAACCTAGTTATTCTTTGGAATAGAAATTAAATGAATGTGGGAATTTATTGAATTACTTACATGTTTCCTGGCCACTCTAATAATTTACACTAAAAATAAATACTAGTACTTGTAGGTGGAATAAGTAGGCTTAAGTTGTATGATTTCAGGGAAAAAAGAAATCCTGATAATAAAAAATGTTTATCCTCTCCCATCTCCCTTATTATGATAGCTTATAATTTAAACTACCTTGATACAAAGGATTTAAGAGCAGATTTTGATTACAGTCATAGGGGCAACGCAATCAAATGCCTGCCGACTTAATTTTTGCCTTGGTCCTGGATTAATAGTGCTACTTTCACAAGATCTGCCACTGAAAATGGCATCATTTATTGTAACTATCAACCTACCTTTATGACATCCTATTTTTAAGTTATTTATTAAATAACTAATTTGCATCCATTTTTAGCATACAGGAAAGAGGTGGAATCTTTAAAGTGTTCAGATTTTATTTAACAGATACTTTGTGCATTCTTACATTTTACTGTGTGCAGAATTAAACATTTTTCTCAGCCCATTGTATCAAAGACACAATTACAATTTTTTACTTCTGTCATGCTCCCTTTCTTGGAGCTCTTGGAGTAAAGTTCATTTGCTCTTGTGGAATTTCAGCTTTCTACACAGGTCATTTCATAATAGTCATAGAATTTATAGATGTCTGTGCATGAGAAAACTGATTGTATGTCTCAAGCCTCAGTTCTAAATGGCAATGTTCATTGTTCAGGAAAAAAATATCATGAATGTTGAATTAATGCCAAAACTTGTATGGTGTATTTTGTTGCCTTGATATATATTTGTTGCATGTAAATTAAACATTTTATAGCCATCAATAGTGACTATTTTCCTTTGCTTCTACAAGCTCATTCCAACAAGAATATAAAATATGGGAAGAAATCACAATTTCATTTTTTAATGGGTACTCATTTGGAGAAATACATTTCAACACAAGTAAAATCTCATTATCATCATATATTTTATTTATTTATTTTTTTGGTGAGGCAATTGGGGTTAACTGACTTGTCCAGGGTCACACAGCTAGTTAAGTGTCAAGTGTCTGGTCTGAAACTGGATTTGAACTTGGATCCTCCTGACTGCAGGGCCAGTGCTCTATTGCATGTATTTATTTTAAAGAAGATCTTAACAAACTATTATTGCCCAGTGGTGCCAGAGCTTGAGCTTTTGTTTTCTCCATCCTTGCCACTGAGCATGTTAGATAAGCTGTCACAGTGGCATATTTCAGAGTATATTTCAAGCAAATTAAAGATTTTATTTTAATTATTTAAAAATAGGTCTCCTAACATAGAGTAGAAAAAAATTACTCAGAACTGATGTCTTAACATTTATACCATTATGGAACCAAGTTGAAAACCTTTAAAGTGACACTAAATCAAACTTGGGGTGATTTTTCCTAGGAATCCTCCCCAAAGGGAATAACTTAAACCAGGGAAGGATTTATATTGGGGTAAATAAACATAATGGATATAATGGAAGGATTTATATTGGGGTAAATAAACATAATGGATATAATCTAACAAGAGGGATTATTTTTAAGCAGATACTCACTTGTATAAAAGTCTTGTTTCACACCCAATAAAGCTATCCAATCTAATATTTGGAGAAAAAACTTTTTTCCTTCCGGAAAGAAATCAAATTTAATGATATTCGGTTAAGAAGCAGTACATTCAGAATTTGCAACAAATGTATTCCTCCTGGAACCATCAAATCACAAAGAAACTTAGTATGTAGCATGTCTGTTGTATTTTAAGAAACGAAAGCTGATGATATTCCTGAATGACAGCTAATCATTATTCCTTGAATTCATAAAAAGTCAGAAATCTGAGCACAGCATTCCATTGATTATACAATGTTTATGTAATTTCTTCAACTGAGTCGATACTAAAGGGGTTTTTTGTTTTGTTTTTAAACATCCATCTTTACTTCTGAACCATGACAGAGATACAATGTGCTCATACACTCACATGCAGCTAACACTGACTTGCTAAAAGCATATTGTATCTTCAAGTAAAGGATGATCTTTAACAAGTATGGCATTTTTAATCCCATAAAGTTCCATCTTGTTCTCTATGGCCTGTCAGACATTCTACATGGCTATCCTTGGCTTTCTTCAGAGCCCACTTTGAAATGAGGGCTGTTCTGATACCACAAGGTGCTAGTACTCTCCATCTCTTGGCATTATTTTGCATTTACTGACCTGTTTTCATGGTGCATCTCCTCAGGAGGCCTGGGAACCCTTAAAGGCAGGGACTGTTTTATCTTTGTATCCCCAGCACTACCACATATGATAGGGGATTAGCAAATAACTTGTTTAACTTATTTGAATTCAAGAAAATTTTTTATTTCTCTGTAGAAAATGATAGGGCTTAGAACTGGAAGGGACTTGAGCTCATATGGTCTAACCTTCTCTTTAAAAAGGAGGAAACTGAGGTCCAGATAGATTCAGTAACTTACCCAAGGTCATACAGGAAGTATGAATCTAAAACCAAGTCTGGACTTCAAATCCAGCATTCTCTTTATGACATTAAGTAGCTTCTGTGGCTCAATGTGCAGAAAACCTCAATTCAATTGCTTTTCATTGGTACATATCTTTGTATGTAATTTAGCTATGTTTTTTAAAAATAACTGTCAGTTATACTAAAAACAATTCCAGGTAAATAGAAAGATGAAATTTAATTAATCTTTGTCATATTTATCCATGACGTTGAAGATGAAATATACACAGAAGGAAAGACTACCACTTGAAAACACAGATTTATACACTTTCTTCATTTCAGTATCAATGCAAATAGAAATAATAAAACTAAGTGTGATAGGTACCAATAAGAATTTTAAGCTTGTTAATAAGTGGTAACCTACATAAACTTACACTGTGTATATGCATATCATTCATATATCTAAATTTAACAAAATTTCAGAATATTGTCACTAAGAAGTACTACAGAAACCTTAAATTTAGAAAGGAGGCAAAATCTTTAATGAAAATGAATTAAAAACAAATATACATACATACTGTTTCCAAGTGTAAGACAAATCAACATAGGATGAAATAAAATACACACATGGTTATATTCAAAACTTAAAGAGATATAAAATTATTTGTTTAGCAAAATATGTGAACCCTTTCTTAGTTTAGTATAATTGTGTTAATTCTCTAACTCTTACCAGATAATATTTAAATCCCATCTCCTTCAACTATTCCATTCTGAAATTTTTCACATTTTCATGAAAAATATTTAGACCATAATAAAGTGCTTGTCTCATAGCATATAAATTATTCTGAGGAAAAAAAAAGATCAAAGAGTAATTTTTAAAATTTATGCTATTTCCTATTTTGTCATTACATCTTCCTTCATTTCATTCTGACACTTAGTCACATACTATTGGCCTATAACAAGAAAAGTTTCTTTAAAAAAAATGCCGCTACCCCCGATTACTGCTTATTTTCATGGTCAGCAGACTAATGTGAAATGTAGTAATATGTGAAATCTGGAAGCAACATGAAAATATTTAGCCACTGATGATGTGATAATCTCTAGCATATTAGAACAAGCCTACAAAACTGAGCTGGGAAAACAATGAAAATAACAACGATACTTATCAATCACAGAATAAAAAGCACAGGGACGCTCTGTGCCAAATCTTTAGATGCTAAAGTGAATGTATATAAATAGAAGCATCAGAAAGTAATGAAAAACTTCCTTTTTTATTTCTACCTCAATAGCAGTAGGACCTAAAGTACTCTACATAGCTCTTAGCAATTATCTTATCCATAACACAAACTAGGCTACCTTTTCAAGTGCTCAACTTATCTGAACCAAATACAGAGGACTAGTTTTCTAAAGCAATGAACCACAGTTTGAAATGAATACGAAGTTTCCAAGAACAGTATCCATATTCTTCAAAATTGGCAGAACACAGCAAAAGATATGTACCTTTTGCTTATAGTAGCAAAAAAGGATTACTTCTGGATATAAAGAAAAAACAATTATGATTTGTCAGAAGAAATCCTACTATGTATAAGGACCCCAAACAAACAAAACACTAAGGAATATCAGAATTAAAAATAAAAACACATTGGTAATATTTGGCAAGTGCTGGCGTGACGTTATTTGATAATTGTCTTCCATTTCCATTTCAATAAAAAATAAATACTTGTGCACATGATTAAGATTTGCACAAAAGACTTATTAGCCTTTTCTTTTTAAACACTCTACTCCTATCATGGTTTAGGTACAACTGACAGACTCATAGGAGACAATAGGTAACAAATGAAAATTTAGAATTCAATAAAAAATTCTTGCTGTCTTGTCAAGCTTTTCTCTTTTCCTTTCTCACAAGGGTTATGGATACCCAAGGAAGAATTTTCTTAAATTCTTCCAAAGACAGGATAAAATAGAAAATGTGTTATTAAATTATAATTAGAATTGTAAAATTAATACTTTTTTAAATAAAAAAAGATATTTAAAAATAGACTTGCAGTTTACACATTTCCGAGAACCTTCCAGCTAATAATATGACCATGATAATTACTTCAAGTCCATACTGTCAGAAGTATGGTATTCCTGTTTGAGGTTTTGCTGATGGAAAAATGCCTTCCCAAATTCATATGTACTGACCATAATGGCACAAGCAGGAGCAACTTTAATTAACCGGGGAATGAGTCCTGAAAAAAGAATAAGAAAATCAAGAGCACAATTTTTATCTTTCTTAATGATAAATAATCTTTTATTGGGTTATAATCTGACATTAGGTCATTTACTATGTGCAATATGAAGAATTCTGAGGAAAGATAAAAATCTAATGATTAACAACTCCTTTATATTATGCGGTATTCTTTTTAATTTTGAATAATTCATTAAATATTTATAGAATAATAAATCCCCTGCCCAATTAGTTATTAGAAACATAATATATGTTATCTAAATGATTTATTTGAACATTGATTCCTAATGTTTTAATTTATAAAAAACAGGAGGAAAAATAAATGTGGAAGATATTTTAAAAATTCTGGACTTGTAAATTTGATATTTACCTGCAAATAATCCAGAAATTCCATGTTTAGAAACAATCTGCTTCATGATGTCCCATGTTGATGTGGGTAGGGTGTGTAGATCTATATCTATAAATATTAAAATGAGAGAGAACACTGTTATGAAGTACTTACTCATTTCTTCTGTTTTAGCTATAAGGTTCAACAAATATTTGTTGTGCCTACAATGTACAAAGCACAGAGAATATAGGAAGACAGTCTGAAAGACTGAAGTGATATGTAAATGAATAAAAAAGCATTTATTAAGCACTTACTATGTGCAAAAAAAAAATTATTAATACTTATTGTGTGCAACGTAGATCAACTAGGTGGCGTTGTGGATAGAGTTCTGTGCCTAGAGACAGGAACAGTCATCTTCCCAAGTTCAAATCTGGCCTCAGATACTAGCTGTGTGACCCTGAGCCAGTCACTTAACCCTGTTTTCTTCAGTTCCTCATCTGTAAATTGAGCTGCAGATGGAAATGGCAAACCACTCCAGTATCTTTGCAAGAAAACCCCAGATGGGGTCACAATTGAGTTGAATATGACTGAAAAACAGCTGAATCACAACAAAATGTGCAAAGTACTATGCTAAGCCCTGGACATACAAGGAAAAAAGCAAGACAATCTGCTGTTTAGCAGCTCAGCTTCTAATAGAGGAAGACAATACATATACGAAGGTTCTGCAGTAGGGCAGATGGGAAAAGCTCAGGGATCCCAAGCTTTTATATTGATAAAGAAATCAATTAACTGTATTTCAATTAGTTAAGTTTATTATTTCAAATAGCCACTTAAAATTTTGTAATTTCAAATTCGGGACTTCTATAG
Organism: Phascolarctos cinereus; assembly: GCF_003287225.1. NCBI lineage: Eukaryota > Metazoa > Chordata > Mammalia > Diprotodontia > Phascolarctidae > Phascolarctos > Phascolarctos cinereus. The sequence continues at coordinate 52,039,740 of NW_027555514.1, read as the reverse complement.
TGAAAATAAGCCATAGAAAGATGTTAACTGTGATATTAAAGAATCTCTAGTGCCAAAAGTCTTGATTAATTTTCTATAACTTTCAATCTTAAAAATCATACAATCTCAGAACTGGAAAGGCCCTAAGAAACCATCTAATTCAATAAGTATCTGAACAAGAATACATTCTATTATAACTCTAGTATTTGTTCAGTCATCTTTTGAAGAGTTAAAGTGAAAGAAACCCTCATGAGGCAGCCACTGTGCTTCTGGATAACTTTAATCCTTAAGAAGTTATTACAGTGAACAACAGTGAAATAACAAATAACAGTGAAATGTTCCCCTTCTGCACCATCTACCCATTGCTCCTCCAGTCTGCTCTGGGGGACCAAGCACACAAGTCTAATCTTTCTTCCACAAGACTGCATTTCAGATGTTCTCTTTTCTAGACTAACTCCTCCAGTTCCTAAACCATCCTGATCACCGTCCTGTGGTTGCTCTCAATCTTGTCAATGTTCTTCCTGAAATATTGTACCAAGCAAATTAACTTCTTTTTGGATGTGGCCAAGAAAGGAATTTGTTTTGCTTGCCTACATATTTGTTACAAGGGTTTAGCTTGTCCTTTTCAATTGGGAGGAGGAAGAGTGGAGAGAGAAAAGATGGATGTTCATTACTGGGGAAAAAATAAGAAAATGTTGCTCCAAGAAATGAACACTTCAGCTGTACAGCTCAACAACTAAATTCCATGTTTTGGATGCTATGCTTCATAATATAGCCCAAGACTATACCAGTTTTTTGGCTGCCATGTATATTGAGCAAACTGTCTGTTAAAACCCCAAGATACTCTTCAAATGAACTGCCGACCAGACGTACTTCTCCCCATCATATATACTTCTGAAGATAATTTTTTAATCCATGTAAGATTTTATATTTTCCCCTATTAAATATTCTCTTATTTGGTCCATCATTTTAGTTTCTTAAGATGTTTTTGAATCATATCACCCAGCACATTCATTTCTTGCCTTATGAAAATTGTGATAAGCATGCCATCTACATTTTCATTCAAATCACTGCTAAAAATGTTGAAAAGAAGAAGGCCAAACAGGCCCTCACACAACCCTGACACTGCTCCATTAACAACTGTTTCATGGGTCTTTTTATTCAATCAGTTAAAATCTCATTAACTATAATACTATCTAGCCCAAATACCTCTATTTGGTCCAGAAAGATATGAAAGACTTGTTTATTAAGTATTTATTATTATTATGTGCCAAGTACATAGTGAAAGGGACCATAGGTTTACCAGGACAAAAATGAAATAGTTCCTACCCTCAAGAAACTTACATTCAATTGACAGAGACAACAGATACACACAAACACATACACAAAATAAATACAAGATAATTTGGAGGAGAGGGATCAGAAAATTCCTAAGTATGATACTTGAGCTGAACACTGAAGGAAAAGAGAACTTAACTTAAGCTACATAGGACAGAGGCACAGAGTCAGGAGGTGAAGCATCATGTTTGATAAACAGCAAGAAGGCCATATGGCCCAAAGTGAAATGGACTAACTTGGGAGGTCATGATTTTTCCCTCAGAGGTCTTTAAGCAATGGCTGGATACAGTTGCCAGTTATGTCATAGGAAGAAAAAAAATCCAGGTGCAGGTTTGGACTAAGATGGCCATGAGGCCCCTTTCAACTCTACATAGTCTATGTTTCTGTGACTGTAGAATTCAATAATAATAATCATAATCATTCTATAGTCACTACAGTGAGGCACTTAAATTATATGCAATACATGTTAGAAAAATTCCTATAAAAAATTTTAAACTAAAAAGTAACTTTCAATTGAAAAATTCACTTGCAGAAGAACTTCATTTTCTGAAGATGGTACATAAAAGAAACATTATTGTATGTGAAAGTGTTATTATGAAATATAGTAAACGTAATAAACCAATCGAATAGACCTAAAAAGGTTTTTAAAATAGGAAAATATATGTAGATTGTTCTCCTGGTTCTGCTCAATTCCTGAGGCCTTTTCTGGCTTGAAATTCTATGATTATAGAGAGGACATGTGATCTAATCAATTGGCAAAATCTTCCCCCCCCCCCCATATTCCTTCTAGGAACTAGAAGAAAAGAGTAATGGATAACATCTAAAGTCTAGTAAATAAGCTAGAGACTTTAACTTCTAATTAGGCTTTTTTATTTCATTAAAACATTAGCTTAAGTTTGTAAATTAATAATTAGAGTTTAGGTAATGAATGCTATAATTTTAAGAGCTGGTTTTTTTTTCCTTAATAGAAAACACCTAAAAAACTGGGTCATGTAATCTCTTTTAGATGCCTGGTCACAGATTCAGGGATAGAAGGGACCTCAGAAAGCTTGTTATGTATATAAATCCAAGGTGGCACCATCTAAGCGAGTAACAAGTTATTGGAATGATGGCTAAAAAGAAAAAATCCTGGCTTTGCAATGCCAAATATAATAAGTTACTAAGATCAGGGATTTTGGGGGGGGGGGGAGGAAATCCAAATTCTAGAAAGAGCAGTGTGGAAAGAAGCAAGAGTAATTGTTATTATTATTTTAACATAGGGCCATAATGAATGAAGATAAATGAATGAAGAAAACAATGAATGATAATGAATGAAGAAATGTGAAACAGATGAGTTTGGGCTACTTCACAATTTTACCTAGGGCCAATTTTGGTTAAACAGGTCCAGTTCTGGTTAGATAGGACCAAAAGTTTGAGTCTAGCACAACAAAGAGCAAGCTAAACAGAAGTAGGTATCAGAATATATCAATGTCTTCAAAAAAAAGACTGTAAATAGATTGCCCCAATTTACTTAATACCCAACTTATTTTCATGTGAACTATACTATACAGTGCTGATTGCTTATGGCAACATCATTTTTCTATATTGTAATTTTATTCTAGATCTTACAAAAAATAAAATAAAATAAATGAACAAAAACAACACCATAACATCCTAGAGTATGTAACTTGTAAGGGCATTTTTCCCTCTATCAAGTTTACTTTGAGGGATACACAAGTTTTGAAGAGCAAGAAGCAGCCATTAAACTAGTTATTTCCTAGCCTAAGAGAAATGCTGCTACCAGAAAGGATCTGTAGAGTCAATCAATAGGCTGCAGTCCTTCTGGAAGGGACCATATTTTTTAAAAGCAAAAAAAAATGGGCAGGAAAACACTATATACCAAGAAAGTGAAAGAAAGGAAAAATAAGGGGGAAAACCACTGAAGAGAACAAAGAGAGAAAATTTCCCTATATTTTCCCTTCCTCATATCTTGGTTTACCTATTGTTGATATTTTTAAAAATTAACATAGGAAAGAAAAGAAGAGAAGGTGGGGATATAAAAACAGAAAATGATAGAGAAAGATCATTAAAACCATTTTATATTTAGACCTCATGGATACTCTACTTGTAATCATTTCAAACACAAACATGGGATTTGCTTAATGAGAATTTTTAAAAATTAAAATTTAACATTTGTTTAGCGCCAACTGTGATTAATAAGACAAATAACAAAAAAGGAAATGTATTTAGCACATTAAACTATAATTTATCAGATAAGCATGTACAAATACAGTGGTAAGATCGACTGGAAAAGGGGGGAAAGAAAAGGCTAGGAGGTTCAAAGAAACTTCATGAAGAAAGAGCACCTAATCAAGGCCTTAAAAGATGAGAAGAATTTCAATAGGCAAAGATATTTGAGGAAAAAATATGCTAGTTTCTAAAATCTCAGAAATTTTTCCTCTAAAATCTCTTTCAGAATCACTTTTCTGAAAACTGAATCAGTATGAATTTCTGGGAAAAACTCATGAAAAGAAATAAGAAATTAAATTATTAAAGTCAGCAGAGGACAACAGAAGACATGTTTTTAAATTTCAAATTTCCTAACTAGGTTATTCTACATAATAGATTATATTCTTCAAATAGGAGAAGAGCAGAGAAAATCTTTAAGAAATAAACCTTTTTTAAAAATCAATTGAAAAAGTCACAAAACTTACCTTGAGGAGTTTCATATCTCCAAAGTCTGGTTTGTTTTTGTGTTTTTACAACATCAAATGGTAAAGTCACAACAGATGCAATCTATCAAAAAGTAAACACTAATTACTCTTTATCTTTAAATAATATATTAAGAGTAAACTTCCTGCTTGCCCCCAAACATCACAATTTGTATGATTACTGAACTATTTAGCATTAATATTAAGAAAATCCTATTTTCCTTGATTCCAGTGCTACAGATTAATTGAACATTTGGTGCAGATATGAGGTACAAGCATAAGGATTACTTCCTAATGAGAGACAATATGATATTACAGAAAAAAAAATATGTCAGACCTCTGGCAAGTGACAAACTCATTGAGTCTTTAAATGCAAAATGGAAATAACATTTGCACTTCCCACTTCATAAATATATAATATGGTTTAAAATGAATCAATCAACAAGCATTTATTAAGCACCTCCTAACGCGCCAGAATCGCTGGTGGTCTAGTCACTAAGATTCAGCACTTTCACCACTACCGCCCAGGTTCAACACCCAGTGAGGGAAGGCCTTTGGGCACCTACGTGGTACAGTGCACAGCGTGTCGGGCCTAAAGTCAGGAGGACTCATCTTCCTGAGTTCAAATCTGGCCTCAGATACTAGCTGTGTGACATTGGGCAAGTTTCTTAACCCTGTTTGCCTCAGTTTCCTCACCTGTAAAATGAGGTGGACAAGGACCATTCCAATATCTTTGCCAAGAAAACCCCAAATAGGGCCATAAAGAGACAGACACAGCTGAACAACAACAATGTGCCATAAACTATACTAGGCTCTAGAGATATAAATACAAAGACACGACAGTCCCTGTCCTCAAGGAGCTGGCTTACAATCTATTGGAGGATACATGTTCAGAGATAAGTCAATAGAAGATGTATACAAAATAAATATAAAGTGATTAAGAGGCACTAGTAAGCACTCAGGAAATCAGGATTGATAAATGAGATAATACCCGTGAAAGTACCAGTGACGTAAATATAAATTATTACTAACAGCTATCTACAGATACCAATGATCTCACAAGGCTCAAAAATGGGCTCCTCTGGGGCAGTTAGGTGGCGCAGTAGACTGGCCCTGGATTCAGGAGGACCTGAGTTCAAATACGGCCTCAGACCAAACACTTGACACTTACTAGCTGTGTGACCCTGGGCAAGTCCCTTAACTACCTGTGTGACCTCAGCCTCAGACAAGTCATTTAAACTCCCTGGCCCTCAGTTTCTTCATTTATAAAATGAAAGGGGTAGACTTGAATGCCTTTGAAATCCCCACCAGCTCGAAATCTATAACCCCATATAAGTTAGTCAAAAATTTGTCACAGATTGTCAATGTAAGATAGCCTTTTAAAGAAGCGTTTATTTTAGTATTTACATATATTTTACCATAGTTAAAGCATTTGATTTATTTCATTTAAACAGTATTGTAAATATTTCAGAAAAACATTTTTGATTAGCTTAATTTGTTGTTAGAAAAAAACATTTTAAATGTCTAGGAAAGCTACGTGACATGAGAAGGAGCATGATGCAACGACAGAGAATTAGCCTCTGAGTCAGGAAGACCTAGGTTCAAGTCTTGCCTCTGATTGTGAAAACTTCACTTGATTCACTGTGAAAACTATGGGCAAGTCACTTAACATTTCAGCCACCCAGGGAATTCCCTACAACCATTAGCTACAGAGGAACTGGTAATCTGCATCGTTAGAGGGAGTTTCCATACAAAGAGTTTTCTATGCCAATAAATTTTAAGATCAGACCTCTTCCCCCCATCAAAAAAAATTATATTTACACATTACTTCATTTAGTAGTTATATATACAATTTTAAATTATATAACCATCATTATTCTGAAATATTAATAACAGAAAAATGACTCACAGAACCAGACATTGCCCCTGCAGTAAAATTAATCACAAAAGTTGGCTCATGTTTGTCAGAGTTTTTGCAAAGCCACTTCTTAAACACTTCAAAGTTATACCAATACATTGCTGTGAAAACAGAAAAGAAATACTGAGAAGTGAAATATAAAATCTGGTATTACAAATTTATATTATGTTAATAAATGGAGAAAAAGAAAACTCTAACTCTGGGACAGACCCAACATAGGCCATTGACTATTTGCTTTCTGATCAGTTTTTCTCTGCTCAGGCACATTTTAGGTGTTATACAGAGGTGTCAAGAGTGAAAGTGAACCAGATTAAAATGTAATTGGGAAATATTTAACAAAACAATAAAAATCTAAATAATCCACACCATTTCCACAAAAATTCTACCTTATTTCTCCCTTTGTTAGAGGCACATACTCAAGAAATTATTTTTTCTTTTCTTTTTTTTTTAATTTAGCATCTTATTTTCCCCCAGTGACTCAAGGATTTCTTTATCAAAAACTATGTACTATGATTACTTTTCACTAATATTATAAGAGGAACATTAAAAAAAAATGGAAAGCTGTGTAATTATAGTGACCAACCTTGACTGAGGAAAAGAGTTAAGAAAATGCATCTCCCTCCTTTCACTGCAGGGATGGGAGAGACTATGGGTATGGAAATATTGTGTAACACACTATCAGATGCAGTTGATTTTTCAGTTGGATTCAGTTGAACTTTTTTAAAATCATTTTTACAAAGAAAGTCTAGATGTTAAAGGGACTGGGAAGAATTTATTCAGAAATTACATATGACTTATATGACTTAAAAACAAAACTTAAATGAAATATTAACAAAGGGAAAAAAAACAGGTAACTGGAGGGAAACATATAAGCAGCTGTTGGTTAACTTTCTGACTGGAAAAAAAAAGCAATTCTAGGGAAACTAAATGTAGTCCAACTTTTTTGGTCTCTTTCAGCTGAGACAACTTTGTTGTGACTGTGAAGGAAAACATACAAAGAGCTGTGATAGAGAGTTGCAATACAGTCAATTATGTGAGCTGAGGAGAACTGACGTATTCTTTCTGGTAAGGCAAAGCAGTTGAAGTGAACTTTAACTACATATAAATGCAAAGTTCAGAAGTACTTTCCAGAATGTTTCTAACTCCTAGAAAGGAGTCAGGATAAATTGCTACTTCAGTCTATGAGTTAAAATCGAAATCAGAATAAATTTGGTCATTGGTAACCTTTCAAGTTTAAAGACGGAAGAACTTAACTTGTTTCTGTACATCGTATCTTGAATTACATTTATTAGTTAATTTCTATGTTGTGATGGCAATTCGTAGCTATAGGCAGGTCTTCCTTTCTTCTATTTTCCCCTTTTCTCCCCCCCCAAAAAAAACCCCATAGAGCGTGGAAAAAGACTAGCTAAACTTAAGGATAACAAAAAACTTGGTAGCTAACGGTAATGAAATCATGATTTCGCAATGCATTACTGCTAAACCATACATAAACACACCATATAATAGGATGTGTTTTGAAAGGAGAATGATATGCAAGAACCGATAAATAATCTCCATATTTTAAAAAATTATTTTTCAAACTGTTAATAAATTCTTAGGTTCAGCTTAAGTTTTAGCCTCTGCTTCTTAAAATGTGGAAAAACTAGAGAGTTTAAAAATGTACAAGAAAACGGGAAAAGGTACTATGAAAAACACAACAGCTGAAATAAGGGAACGTAGAAGAGAAGTTTAGAGAAGTGATAATACTAGCAAGCATTTATGTACCTCTTTAAGGTTTTCAAAGCACTGTACACATTATCTTAATTGATCTTCACAACAACTGAAATGGAGGCTGAGAAGGGTTATGTGACTTGCCCAGGGTCACACAGCTAATATGTGATTGAGGCAGGATTTGAACCCAAGTGTTCTTGACTCAAATCCAGTGATCTATGCCACCAGCTGCCTCTGACAAATACATAATTTGTAAGTATATAAGAAGCTGCTGATTAATATTTTATTTTTCTACATAAGACTAGAAGACAGAAAGTAAAGTTAAATTGAAGACAGGTTTTATTAAACGTAAGATCTTACTGATTAAGATTAAGCAGTGGAATAAGCTGCAAAGAAGCATTGCCATAGCTCCTTTGGACACCTTTAAAAGAGATTAGATATCTGTTTGGGATGGGGATGGGATTGAGATACTTATGTTCAACTGATTTTAAATAATACAATTCTAAGACTAGATAGGTATTTTACATTTCAAAAGACTACATGTCAGTCAACACATATGAAAGAAGCAAGGAAAGAAAGCAATAGAGGAAAAGGATAAAAAAAGAGAGTAATAAAGAAGAAAAGGGGGAAAAGAAACAATAGGGAGGAAAAAGTATAATTTATTTAGCTCTTAGACAAGTAGAAATTGAGTGGTTTGACATTAAATACTATCCTCAATTACACAAAGAATGGTTACTTTGCACTAGTTTCTTTTCATTTTCATTCCTCAACAACTAGGATCCCCTTATTTGTGAGATATTTTCCTATGGATGGTCCATACAACAAGGCAAATTCATATAAATCAACTTTCAGTTATACTTGAAGATTCTATGGATAGCAGTGGTAAAAATAATGCCATTATCTACTTGAACTTCAAATTATTCATGGGTGATTTTAATGGGGGTTTTTTTGCAGCAGCAGTAGCACTAATTTACCTTACTAATTATGTTATGCTCAGACTAATATTAAAATAAGCTTACATCCACGGACTATAATTTGGTCAAATGTGAGTCAAATGGCAGACTAAAAGAGACAAAACTTGGATTATAAATATGCTGAATATAGGACCCCTCATTATTTATTCAAACACTATCAAATGTCTAGAAGCTCAGCAATGATTTTGGTATTTTGTAGGTGCAAAAGATGATAACACAGCCCTTAAGGAGCTTAAAAAATGATTCACTCACAAAGTGTACATATAAATAACCAAAAACAATCTAAAATTCAGCACAGATTAAAAAGGTAAATCCTACCTGAGAAAGGTACATCTCTCATAACAGTAGAACTCCAACCTCTCCAGAGTGAAATCCAACCATCATGTGATAATTTCCGTCTGACAAACAGATGTAATTCCTTACAAGACAATGCCTTGGATTGCATTTTGGTTCTAATCAACTCTAAGGGACTTATTACAGTTACTGCACCTACTGAAAATAATATACACATATATGTCAATATGCACATAAAAAACCATAATTTGATGTTTCACTTATGGCTAATAAAAGTTCCATATTTCTCGAGTTATGCCCAAATTTTAAGCCTAAAATATAAACTGCCACCATGGTTTTATAACTTTTTTAAAAATCACTACAGATTTTCCACGTATTGATGAGGCACTATTTTCTGAGATAGCATTTACAGAAATTCCCATGAGAGTCTGTTTCTTCTCTTTCCAATCTCCTATCCATTCAAGTATAATAAATATAACTTTACAAAGCCTAGGGCAAAAACCTCTTTCAAACCAGCACCCTTCAAACATCACTCTCATTACGGGTATATAAGCTACCTTGCCTCTCATTCAACTCTGAAAATCCATGTCTAGATGGAGAAGTATCTGGGGGTTCTAGCCTAGTCCAGAATCATCTTGGCTTCAAATGAGTCCTTGGAAGTTAGCACGATCTTAAAGCTGATATGAAACCATCCAAACACACAGAAGTCAACCAGTCTTGGGGTAACCTAAATTTGTACTTGATGCATTAGGTTCAATGAATTCTGGATCCATGTATTCAAAGGCTATGTCTTCAGAAGCAAAGCTAAGTTTGGCAAGGAACTTCTTGTTCTATGATAGATACTTCACGCCGTTGTGGAAGTGCATAACTGTTCATAAAAAGGACTTTTAATCCTGACTGCAGCAACGTAAATCAACGATTTATTGAATGCCCATTACATGCAATGCCCTGCATTGTATAATGTCTAAGGGGGCAGGGTATAACAGAAAACACGTTAGACCTGGAATCTGAGGCACTTCTATCTGTGAGCTCTAAGACCTTGAATAAACTGCTTCATCTCTGAGTTTCAGCTTCTGCACAGAGCTATTGTAAAGAAAAGCACTCTGTGCCAATGCTATTGGAATGATGCTGGTATTATTTACTCTACCAGAGATGTGCAAATAAAGTAACAACACTACAAATTGAAATTTAAAAATAACATAATAGACTTATGACTCACATCTTGCCACAATTCCAGCAAAAATTGGTATGAAGGCTTCATTTTCCACTTTAGACTTCATAAATAAAGATAATTGGTCATAACAAGTAAAATATATAACTGTAGCAGGAACTGCCATTACTCTGAAAGAGATAGATCAATTAAGAATACAAAGACCAGAAGAAAGCATAGTGCATGCTCCAAAACAAAGCTATACTACTCACTATAAGAGTAAGCTAAATTAGATTAAATCTAAAACCCTTAAACTTTGTTTTGGTTGAAGATTGTAGCAAAGTACTCTAAAGCAGCAATTTTCAAACTTTTCTGGCCTATCTTGTTCACCTCTTCAATAAGGCAAACAACCTATCCCATACAAACCTACTTTTAGGGAGGAAAGAAAAATCAAAATACCTTAGGCAAGAGCTAAAGAGATACTGGGTGTCACACTTGAAAGGACACCAAGTTATGTTTTTAATTAAATACTGCATGTTATTCAAACCAAGAACCAAGGCATAGACACTCTCATCTTATAAACACGGAAAATAAATTTATCATATAAGACTATATAAACTACCTAAAACACTATGTGGTACTTAAAAGACCTCAATGATAACATTTTGAGGGGAAAAAAGCAATCTATAATGAGATCTAATGGAAAGAATAATAGTTGAGTGACATGGGTGCTAGTCTTGGCATCAGTTAATAACTTTGTGCAAATCACCTACCCTTTGTGCCACAAACAAAATTTTATCCTGTCACTTCAAAGGAATGGCTTTGTAGATACAATAATTCTTTGCTACATAAAGTCAGATTATAATTTTATCATTAAAACCTACTTTACTAGTTGACATATTAACTCATATACTACAACAGCTATTTTGTGAAATTTTAAGAGAATGAAAGCTATTTGAACAGGAAATGCAAATCATAATACAGTTCATATTATATACATTTCTCAGTTCTTCAGTATGAGGGGCAAGTCAACCTAGAGAATCAGTAATACTTTTTTTTAAATGAAATAAAGCAATAATGTTACTAAAATACATCAGCCCATTTTGCTGTTGTAACATCATACATAGACACAACACAGGTAGTATAAAAAATCAAATTCCAACTCACAGTGTAGGGGGAAGACCACTCCATAAGGATTTTATACCCTCATTTCGAATAATTTTCAAAAAGGCATCCTAAAACATAATTGGAAAAAAAATGACAAATCATGTTCTTCTGAACGTACTGCCATATAGATTTGGTAGTCATTTTTGTTAATCTACTTTGTAATTTTAATTATTTTTTTAACCTCATGTTAGAAAACCCATCTACCTCTGTAACATATACAAAGAACACTGAGCCAATATTAGGAAGATCTGAGTCTGAGTCCTGACTTTGCCACTTTTACGCTGTATTACCTGTATGTCAAGTCAGTTCCCCTCAATTAACTACTTCCACTGTAACTTGAAACTGAACTAATTGATTACTAAGACCTTTGCCACTCTAACAATCTGCTATTCTGACTCATTACGCATTTAGATTTAGAAAAAGTAGTTCTCTCTCAACATCAAAAAGCAAAATGACTTTTCTTTTTACCAGAATCAATTCCAGCCTTAGACTTATTTGTATAGCAGTACAACTCTGGGATTCCCAAACTGAAGTCCTTGTAAAGCTATGCAAGATAAATTACAAACTGAAATGTCATTATTACATATACATTACTACATATGTATGTATGCACATATAAACATACATATGCACATACATACACACACGTGTGTATATAAACAGACCCAATTCTTCAAATCATTGTTGCCTACTGCCCCAAAAAACTTCTAACTTTCTAAACTTCAGAATGTGTTTCACTTCTTTCCCTGTCTATCTATTTCACTACTTCATAGTATCCTTGGTGACACTACTTATATTATCTACATTTTTAATCAATTGTGCGATGGTAAAGATGAGGTCTACTTAGAATACTACTTTTGAAAGTTCCCCCTTTCTCTATTAATATCCTTGTTAAGCATGTCTTTCATGCTTCTGCAGATCATTGTAAAAAAAATTACTGATGGGAAAGTAAGAATACAGGTCTGCGGTATTAATTAATGAACACTGGCACAAAATTATCATATACAAACTGCCAAGAATAAGCAATATATCAAGGACTTAAGGGTCAGAAGACTTAAGTTTGAATTCTTCCTCACTAGTTGTATGACTGGGCAACTCAGAATCTCTCTCAGTCTCAGTCTCTTCATGTGGAATATAGGAATAATAACAGCACCTACTTCAAAAGGGTTGTTGCGAGGATGAAATAACTATAAAACACTTTGTAAATCTTAAAGTGCTCTATTATTACCACCAATAATTATTTTTATGATCAAATATTATTCATTCCAGAATTACAAGGACAGTTTAATATTAGAAAAATAGTAAGCTTAGTATCTTACTAGTAAAAAAACCCCATAAATTATCTTAAGGAAAAGCAGTTGACAGAAACACATTTTAAAAGAGGACTTTTCTTTGATAAGACAAAAAAGAATTTGAAACAAAAAAACAGCATTAAATATAATGGACAAATAGTAGATAATATCCCACAATGAATATTAAAATAGGAATGCCTACACTTAGCATTCTCATTCTACATCATAATCTTTGAAATATTATGACAAGAAAAAATACTGAGGGACTAGGCATAGCCAAAGGAGAGATTAAAATATTTCCAATATGTAGATCATGTGGTGGCTATTTAGAATCCCCAACAATCAGCAAAAAAAAAAAAAGAAGATAATAAATGGCTTCAGCAAAATAACAATATATAAGGCCAACTGACAAAAATAATCAATTTTTATCACTAACAAAAAAAAGAAAAGAAACTGAAAAACAAGCACCATTTACAATAATGATAAAATATGCCAAATGACTGGGCATTAATGTAACAAGACACATAAAACCCAGAGAAAATCAATGATAAAGCAATTTTAACAAAAAATTTTAAGAGTCAAGTGGAGAATTATTCCATATCATGGCTAGGTCAAACCAATATATTAAAGGTGGCAATACTGCTCAAATTGATTCACACATACCATAGTAACCCAAATGCCAATGGGATAGAAACAGAAAAGGAGAATGGAGAAAACAGCCACCAAGCCAGATACCAGGAGAAGTAGCTACAGAAATAAGAATTGTGGTTGAAGAGCTTATAGGAAAAATTAATAAAAAACTTGAGATGTTTATGGTCAGACAAAACATGGCTAAAAAGCAAGGTGAATTAGAGAGCTTATCACAAAGAAAAGAATCTGAACTCAGACACCACAGACTCAATGGGATTAGACCATGATTGACCTATGGTTCTGTAAGTACATATTTTAGTCAAAAGAAGTAGGATATGTAAAAAGGATGATGGAGGGGGAAGCATTGGTAGGTATTTGTGGGAGGAAATCCAGGAACTATATGGATATCATTTAGGTGAAAATCAATAGAGGCAGAAAGAGAACTCATATACCATCAGAGTATACTAAAAGATCGAACAAACAGAAAAAGAAAATGAGTTCAGAGAACAAATTTGGCATGAAGTATATAGTATTGATGGGAGACTTCAATTATATGGACATCACTGGAGGGGAGGAAGGGAGTTATGTTAAAAAAAATAAAACTAACAATTTCTTAAGTTTTAATTCTTTAAAAGGTGATAACATGGAGAAAGTTCATTCTGAATTTGACCTCAAATTAATTGCTAGGGTGTAAATGATGGGAATGTTGGGGATAAGTTTGTGAAAAAGGTAAGGAACAGCAGAAACAGTCTGACATGCACAGATTTTATTAGATCACATTTAAAAGAATTTAAAGGAAGGATAGCTAGATAGATAAAGCCAGATTCATTTATTAAGCACCAGGCACACTGTTATATACTGGGAACAGAAATAAAAGAAAAGAAAATGTAGATCATGTATGTTTACATTCATGTAGCTTACATTCCAACGGGGAAGACAACACAAAAAGATGAACCATAGAGAGAAGCAGAAGAGTGCCCACATAGGGCAAGGCAGGTGGTGAGAAGGAAGAAAAGATATCTAGAAAGTGAGTTGAACTCATGTGTCAAGTGCATCTAGAACCCCTCCCACACAGTGGCCTGGGAAGGAAGAATTCAATGATCAAAAGGGGTTAAGAACAGAAAGTTCTCAAAAGAATCACACCTTTTCAATAACCACTTGAAAAATTGTTCAAACTCAAAGTCTAATAAGTTAAGGCATATTTATCAACCCACTAACAAGCATTTGTTAATTGCTTACTATGGGTCAGGCATTGTGCAAGGCACAGGGAATAACAAGACTAAAATTAAACAGTTTTTAACCTCACAGAGCTTACATTTTATAGGGGAAACAGCCTACACAAGAATATATATATAGATATAGATATGTGTATGTATGTATACACACACACACACATCCCATCAAAACAAATACAAGGGAATTTGGGGGGGGGGGTGGAATGAGGAAAGGAGGCACTACCAGTTAAGAAGAGAGTATCAGAAAAGGTCTTACATAGGAGCAAGGGGCACTTCAACCGAGCTTTGAAGGAACCTAGGAATTCTAAGAGGTGGAAATAAGGAGGGAATGAATGTATTCCTTGCCTGTGAAAAGGTAGAGATGGGAGAAAGACATCATTCCATTACATTCATATACAACAATTTGTTCAGTTATTCCCAATCAATGGCTATCCATTTTGTTTGCATTTCACTTTTTTTTTTGTTACCATAAAGAATGCTTCTATTCATATCTGTTTTATAAAGGGCTTAAAGAATGGAATGGTACAAGGAACTCCCTCTGCCTATGCAGGTTTATACCTTCTCTACAAGTTGCAGTCACGGGGAGCTGCCTAATCCAATGAGAAGTTAAGTGACTTGCTCAGGATCACATAGACAGTATGTATCAGGGGCAGGACTTCACTCAAGGTCTTCCTGAGGCCAGCTATCTGTGTGTTATACTGCAGTGATTCTTCTTTATTATACACAAAACCTTTTTTTCTGCTTTTGATCTCCTTAATGTAAATGCCCAGAGAATGGTTATCACTGGGGGGGTTAAAAAATATGAACAGTTTAGTGACTTTCTCCATATAATTCCAAATTGCTCTACAGAATGGTTGGAACACTCCACAGCTCTATCAGAATATTAGTATGCCTTTACTACCAGGACCTCCCCAATACTTTTTCCTTCTTTTATCACCTTTGCCACTTTTATAGGTGTGAAGTGAAACCTCAGAGTTACTTCAATTTGCATCGTTCTCATTACTGACAGGAAACAATCTTTGCAATTGTAGACGAACATGTACATTTCTCCTACTGAAAGGTATTTGTATATCTGACTACTTATCTAGTGGGAAAGGTACCATGAGATTACAGGTTTCCAGCTGGAAGGGTCCTCAGTTGTGCTGTGTCCAACTATATATATTTTGTAAAATCTTTGAAGGTTGGGATTATGTTTAATGATTTGCCTACATAGCTGTGGGTGGGATGAGGGGCAAAGGAAACAAACTTGCAAAGGAGCTCACAAAGGGGGCATAAAAGCAGGTAAGAGCAGTCACTGGCCTGCATGTTATAATTAGGTCATAATTCTTAGGTTTCTGAGCTCTGCTTCACTTTAATATGGGTGTATGACATAAATGAATTTCTTAGTTTGGATTTGTGCTTTCATTTGTACACCAAACCCCCTGATGTGGAAACCTCCAGTACTAATGCAGATCTGCAACTTATTCTACCATTTAAAAGTCCTGAGAGAGCTGTTGGGGTATTGAAAGGTTAAGGGACTCGCCTAGGGTCAAGCTGCCCGTATGTTATCAGAGATGAGCCTTGAATTCCAGTTTCCTGACACTGAGGACAGCTATCCACTACTACTATCCACTACTACTCCATGCTGCCCCTAAGAATTTATGACAATTCCATAAATTATTCACATTGCAAAGACCTTAAAATCACAAAACTATAGAATCACAGAATGTTAGTGCTAGAAAGGACACTGGAGATTATGTAGTCCAACCTCCTTAATTTACAGATGAGGAAACTAAGGTTTAGAGAGAACAAACGAATTTCATCAGTGGGAATCAAATCTGAGTGAAGGGAAAGGACGAAAAGGTATTCAGGTCATTCTCCCTGTCCTTAATTTTTACAACTCCTTGCTTTTTCTCTTCTTTGTGAGAATGGGCAGCATCACTTTTCAAACTTCATTCTGGCCTAAGCAAGACTTACATATTACCCAAAACAAATAATGGAAGAGAAATAAAACCATCTTCAAGCAATAGGATGCATATGGAAAAACCATCAACCGAGCAAAGAATGTAAATAAGGAATGAACAGAAAAGCATTTAGGATCACAGACCTCAGGCTAGAGGAGACCTCAAAGGCCATAGAGTCCAACCCCTTCATTTTAGAGATGAGAAATTTGAGGTCCAAGAATCTAAGTAACTTGTCTAACATCACACAGGCAGTGGAAGAGATTTTGTGGTCCTTTCTAACTTCCACTAAATTATAACTAAGAACTGATGCTATAAAGAGACTTTACATTACTGCATAGGACTTAAAAATGGAAAATTATGATTTAGTGCAATTTCCTTACCAATGTTCCTCTGAAGCGGCCAGGCTTCTTGTACCATGCTTTGTTGCTACCCTCGTCACAGAAATATAGATGATCCATCAGTCCATTACAATATAAAAAACATCTTCCTAATGAAAAATACCAGAAGTCATTTCAAATAATGGCATTCCCTTTATTGATATGCACCCTGAAAGTTTACTTGCTGATCTTGAAAATTAACCCCTGATCAGAGAATCACAGAATGTCAGAACTGTAAAAGATCCTAGAGAACATCTAGCTGTAGTATATTTGAACAAGGAAAGCCTCTACATTAGAGCTAACAGATGGTCATTCAGTTTTCACTTAGAGATCTTCAGTGAGGGAGAGCCCACTGCCTCTTAGTCCAAGTAGAACATGTCTTACTCCTAGTACACAGCTCTTCAACTAGCTGAAGGTAGCTAGCATGGCCTCTTTTCTCCACTATGAATATTCCCAGTCTCTTTCACCAATCCTTTCACCATTCTGGTTATTGCCCACTTGACAATTGAGCTAATCATCTAGAACTGAACACAATATGGCATCCACATATGGTCTGAATAGGGAGAATCAGGGCAGGATGACCCTCTCCATGGTCCTGGACACCAGGTGTCTCTTAAAGCAGCCTAAGATCACATTACCTTTTTTGGGTTGCCGTATGACAATGTTTGTGTATATTGGGCTTGCAGACTACTAAAATGCATGGGTCTTTTTCAGACTGTTATCTAGCTGTACCTACCCCAGCCTGAATTGGGGTTATAAAATCAACTTCACAAGTATAAGACTTTGCATTTACCTCTATTAAATTTCATTTTTTTGAAAGGCAGTGTGGCAAAGTGGAGAAAAAGCTAGCCTCTGGGCCAAGAAGACCTGGGGGTTCATGACCACTTTCTGACACCCACAGGTTCTGTGATCTGGAGAAAGTCCCTGAGCCTCACAATTTTCTAGGCAACTCTACAAGACTGTAAGCTTCAAGAAGGCATTGACCTGTACTAGTAGGAAGAGATTTCCTTGTGCCAATGAAATCAAAAGTCCAATCCCTATCTTTTACCTTAAATTTCATCTTATTAGGTTTGGCCTATCATTCTAGCATGGTTTTGGATCTTGACACTGTTAACTATTGGCTATTCCCTACTACCTACCTTTGCATGAAATCTAACAAGTATTCCACTTATTACTTTATCTAAATCACTGATAAAAATGGCCAACAGTATGGGGTCAAACTCAGGTCTCACAGTCACTCTACCAGAGATCTCTTCTAAATGCTTATGATTCTCTTGACTTGGTCAGTTTTGATTTCACTTAACTGTACCACAGTGTAGCCCACATCTTTTCTACAGGAATAATATGAGATATTTTTCAAATGTTTCATCAACATCTAGGTAAACAAATTCCATAATTTTTCTGATCTGCTAGTTTAGTAACCCTATCAAAAAGGAAAATGAGGTTAGTATTAAATGTCATGTTCTTGATAAATCCATGCTTGTTCTTTGTGATCACTACTTATTTGGTCAGGAAGAAAAGTGAAGCTCACTGGCCTATGGTTTCAGACTTTATTCTCTTCCCTCTTTTGGAAAACTGGGACATTCACCCTTCTTCAGTCCTACAGTACTGTCTTCCATTTTCTATCTTCTTTCAAAGATCACTGTGCCAGTTCTCTTAGTGAGAATGTAGTTCATCTGACACAGCCACTCAAAACTCACTAAGGGCACAAGAGATAGTCTCTTACCATCTTCCCTACTTAACTTGGGCACTGATGTCCTATTAGCCACTTATTTCTGTATACTCTAATTTAATGATTACTTTCCCTGGAATAAAAAAGAGAAGCAAAATAAGAGTTGAACAACTCTCCCTTCCTTCTGCTCTTATCATTGTCCCTTCCATGCCACGCATTGTTCCTATCTCTTCCTTGATCATCTTCTTTTCCCTAACATATCTAAAACCAAAAAAAGTTTTTTTGGTCAGCCTTAGCATTTCTTGTCTGCCTCACTTCATTCTAAGCTTTAGCACCCTTGGATGATTCTTAAAGGACTATACCTACATTTTCCTAAAGTTTCAGTCTGACCATGTCATTTCCTTGCTCAAGAATCAAGTAAAATATAAATTCCTCAGCTTGGCATTTAAAGCCCTTCACAATCTGGACACCTTTCACATTACTCTCTTCATATACTTTATAATTATATTCAGATTGGCTTACTTGCTGTTCCCAGACCTGGCAACCTCCCAATCCAATCTAATCAGAATTTATTAAGATCTTTCACGTATAAGGCACTGTACCACGTGCAGGGGAAGCAAAGGCAAAAAGGAGAACAAAAATTGACCTCTAGGAACTTATATTTTACTGGGAAGAGGGAAAATAAAATATGTAAACATAAGTTCCTATACACAAATGATCTGAGGAAGGAGAGGCTAGGGAAAGATCAGGACAGAATTCCCATAGGAGTCCCCTCCAAGCTAAGAACTCTGAAGAAAGCTAAAGATCTTAGGAGGTAACGATAAAGAAGGAATGCATTTCAGGTAAAAAGGGCATCCTGTGCAAAGTTAGAGGCAGGTGACAGAATGCCAAGTACAGGAAATGGCAAGAAAGTCATTTTGGCTAGATCACAGAGTGCACAAAGGGCATAATAATCAAGCCTGGAAAAGAAACAATTCAGTGCAGTAACCCAATGCTCAAAAAGACCAAGATCAGGGGTAAAGGATTCAAACCCACAGACTCCACAATCAGGAGCTTCAAATCCAGTATTTTTTCCACCTGCACCATGTTTCACTCCGGAACTAATGTTAGCCTCTAATCCTCAATTAGGAGTATTCTAGGATCATCATAACAACTCACTTGCAGATTTATAAGGCACTTTGTTCACAACAATTCTGTGAAGTGGGTTACTACAGTTATTTGTTGTGGTTGAGTTATTATGAATATAAACTAATGGGGAAATGACTCCCTATTTGATAACAACTACTAGGAAAACTGGAAAGTATTTTGACAAAAATTAGGGTGAGATCAATTATCTTGAACCATATACTACAAAAAGTTTCAAAGGGATGCATTTCCTAAAATAAAATGCCAAATCATTTTTAAAAAACATTAGGTAGAAACTGAAGGAACTTTCACAACTTCAGCTGGGTAAAAATTCTTACCCAAATAAGGCTAGAGAAAAAAAGACTATGTAAAGGATAAAACAGACAATTTTTATTACTTCAAATTAAAAGGCTTTGGAATGAACAAAATTAATACATCTGGAAGAAACCATAAGTAGATGAACAATCTTTACATCAGATATCTCTGATAAAATTCTGATATCCATGATATATAAAGAAGTGAACCAAATATATAATAAAGAGTTATTCCCCAGTAGATAAGCGGTAAAAGGATATGAATGAATGGTTTTCAAAAGAAGAACTGCAAACCATCAACAATCATGTGAAAGATAGTTCCAAGTCATTAAAAATATGAGAATGTAAATTAAAACTTTTTCCTTACATTTAAGATGAGCAAAAATGGTTATAGTCAATGCTGGGGAGTTAGGTACACAAATGTATTGTTATCACAATTGTGAATTTGTTCTGGATAGCAATTGATCCAAAAATTTAGAATTAAGTCAGAGATGTGGCAAGTGGCAATTCCAGTGCAGCACATAAACTCCAAAAGACTAAAGACAGAAAGGCCCTTTTATGTTAAAATATTCATCCTATTTTGGGAAGCAAAAGACTAGAGAAAAAGCAAGTATTCATCAGGAAATTACTAATAATTGTTGTATATGAACATAAAGTAATTACCATTGAGCCATAAAAACAACAAATGCAAGGAATTTAGGGAACTCTAACACAAAATAAAGTAAGCAGAAAGGAAGAACAAAATACAGTATATCATAAATGAAAAGAGCACTAAAAGGAAGCTGAACTCTGATGACCTTTAAGGTACTTTCTCACCTTTTATGTTTTAAGGTCATTTCCACCTCTAAACTGATGAACCTAGAAGATTACAGGCCAGTGAATAAAGGTGAACAGATTTAAGATTTAACAGATTTGTTGAGGTTAAAAACACAAAACAAAACAAAACACTATATATAGAAACCAGAGTTTTGAAGTTACCATTTAAAAATGAAAAAAGTCATAGCTTCCAAAGAAGATGGGAGAGTATGGCATCAAGTGAAGGAGCTAAGAGGGCTGTACTTAGAAAAGGGAAAGACCACCTCTTTGTAAAGAGACAAATGAAGAGAAAATGAGGGATGATGTAGATGGATTTTAAAGCCCATGATAGAAGACAATAGCAATATCTAGACAGATGATTTCCATTTCTTTGGTAAACTCCAGAGAGAAAGAGGAAAAGGAATAATATAAGAAAATGAGAAGAGAAAACATAGAACAGCTATTATCAGCATCTGACAGTCAATTAGGAAAGAATAAAAGGATTATTATGAAGCATTGAGGGCTCAGCTGAGAGTAGGTGACATATTTGCAGTGGACCTAATCACAGCATGGTTGTATGAATTTCTCTAGATATATTCAAGAGCATTCAAGTAAAAATGGAAAAGGTGGATAGTAGAGAAATTCCAGCACAACAGCTTGGCAAGGCCTTAGTGATAATAGGAGAAGGAACAAGGAGTTTGAATAAAGGACAA
This sequence comes from Phascolarctos cinereus, assembly GCF_003287225.1. Taxonomy (NCBI): domain Eukaryota; kingdom Metazoa; phylum Chordata; class Mammalia; order Diprotodontia; family Phascolarctidae; genus Phascolarctos; species Phascolarctos cinereus. The sequence goes on along the minus strand of NW_027555514.1, from coordinate 52,018,424 downwards.
TACATAGTCAAACTGAGTAACATAGGATAAAGCCTGCAAAGGATAGAGTGACCTGAGTTTAGTGGGGATGAGTAAGTGGAGGAGTTTCTAACCTTTTCTGTGTCACAAACACCTTTGGTGGCCTGGTTATGCCTATCTATCCATTCTCAGAGTAATACTTTTAAATACATGAAATAAAATAAACAGCACTGTAAAGGAAGCTTCCTTTGTATCTTTACCAAGATATATTGAGGTGCCCAAATAAGAAGGAAGAGTTATGGTAAGGAAAAAGACAGTACTTAAAAATCAACTCTCAGTACAAGGTGCCATATAATAATAAAAGTAGCAATAATTAAAAAAAAGTTATTTATATAGCACATAAAACTTTTAGTTTTGAAAAGCACTTAATAAATATTACCTCATTTAATCCTCCCAACAAACTTGAAAGAAAGGTGCTATTATTCCCACTTTACAACTGAAAAAACTGAAGCAGACTTAGGTTAAGTGATCTGCCCAGAGCCACCTAACTAGTTAAGTATCTGAGGTTTGTTTTGAATTTAGATCTTTCTGGCTCCAGGTCCAGCATTCTATCCATTACGCCACTTAGTTTATAAGACCTTTGGGATTATAACAATGAGGAAACTTTACTAAAGCCAAGAAAAAAAGGAACACTGTATACATACAAATGAATATGGTACAATTAAAAATCACATAACCTTTACATATAACTTTAAAATTGTACATACTTTTGGGGTAAGGGTTGTTCTGAACTTGGAGACGAATTTTAACAACATCCAAAGGTGTCACTATAAAAAAACACACAAAATGGCAATTAGAGGGCTACATAATGCCTTTAATTAACTACAAATTCTTCTCGAGGAACACAAAATATAGCACCACAAATCATTAATTTTTACAAGATTTCTATAAAACATGATTTTTTTTTTTTTGGTGAGGCAGTGGGGTAAAGTGACTCATCCAGGATTACACAGCTAGTAACTGTCAAGTGTCTGAGGCCAAATTTAAACTCAGGTCTTCCTGAATCCAGGGCCAGTGGTCTATCCACTGCGACATCTAGCTGCGCCCAAACATCAATTTTAAAAAAAATCTCCTCTCAGAAGTCTTTTGCTTCTGAATAGCATTTAATTTGTATCATTTAGAATCTTTTTCAAAGAGAAGCACAGAGAAAAACTAAGGCGAGATTCTCTTGCCAATACTAAACTGTACTCTAAAATAGTATTTCCTCAAATGCAGTACTGATTCTAAATAACACCTCCTTAGTATCTAAAACTAGACTATTAGTACACTGTATTTGGAAAAAAAAGTTCTTAAAAACAATAAAATGAAAGCTTTCACAATTCTGCTCAAATATTCAAGTCACAACTTCATTCAAAATTTATTAAGCATTTCCCTAGTTTTTAATTAAGATTAATAATAATATTATTATAAAATAACAAGTTATGGCAAAGAGAAAAATAATTTAAAATGAACAGTTAGAAAATAATTCTACCACCAGACTGTGCTATTACATTTGTGAAAATTGTGGCAGGAGAATCTTAAATCAGTACAGTATCGTCAGGTTCAAGGATAAATAACCACATCAAAAGTCAGGCAGTTGTCATTAAGAACGCACATCACAAATATTTGTGCTTGCTTTTATCTGAGATATGTTTTAAACAAATTAAATTACTATTAAATTCTATTTATTAAAATACTATTCTTTGGCCAAAACATGTTTGTCATTGTGGACCAAATGGTTTAAAAAACTACTCTGTACCAATGCAAACAAATAATATTGCATGTAATTGCTAACTACTATGAATGACATTCTTATACCATGAGTATTTACTTATCTGTCATTATACAATCAGAAATTTAGAACCATAAAAGATGGTAAAAAGAAGGTAAAAATAAAGGATAAGGTGATTCAGAATTTGCATGGTACAGCACTGACAAGTGCTAAACTTGACAGTCACAAAGACCTGGGTTTAAATCTTACCTTAGGAACTTATCAGTGATATGACCCAGGAAGTCATTTAACTTCTCAGTTTCCTCATCTATAAAATGAGGGGGTTAAACTTAGATCAAGCTCTAAGCTGATGATGCTATGATTAAGTTCCAAAGCTAAGACATCACCTCTTCATCCTTTCATTTTCCAAAACATTTTGACTATTACTCTTATGCACTTATCCCACTTCATTTTCAAAATTATTCGTGTACAGATTTTATTTGTCCTACATGGTATTAAGTTCCTGGAGAACAAACATATGTATTTTTTCTTAATGTTTAATTGAATTAGCAGTATCATTGATCATTAATTTCTGTTTTTTCTCACAATTTTATTTTTAAAATTGTTTTTAGCTTTTTATTTATTTTTCAAGTACCGAGTATATTACTGATATCTATATCAACCCTATACAAGAGGTACTTAGTAGCACCAAGTTTCCCTATCTCCCATTTAATAATCTTTTCACAAAGTTACATAAATTCTAAAAGTTTGAATTTGTTGATTCTTTTTACCCATTAGTGATGTAAGAATAGCTCCAGTACATGAGGCAATCATTTGCTGCAAAGGTGTCACTCTGGGAAACTCTTGTCCTGTATGTTCGGCATCCATATTGTTAATACCTGGTAAGAAAAACTAAACATGCCCCCCCCATTAATGGAAAACCAGCAAAACTTACAACTATAAAATTTAAACAGTAGACAACATGTAAATACCAACACATTTTAAACATTTTAGGATACTAACATCAAATGCTTTGATAATAATAAAGAGTACATATAAATTCATTGTCATCAAGAAATGAACAAGATATATATGAAGTCAAGACTACTGAACCAACAGAACATACTTTTTTCTAGTAGTGATAAGATCTGCGCTGGTCATTGTAACCAAGGGCACACATTTCTTCTGGTAAGGAATGGTAAATGTAACATACTACATACTGTATCTTGTGTCTTATTAGTAAGATGTTGTAACCAGTCATATGTTATTAGCAAATACTGTATTTTCATGTGACTAAAAAAATGGGTGTTAAGGATGAAGGGCACATATCATCAAAATATATATATCTTCTTCCAAAGATACTAAGTTTCTATGAAATTTTAAAAACATTTACTATTAGTTCAAATTATATGCCAGGTTTGTGTCCTCACAAAAATTAGAAATTATAGAGATCATCAAGTTCAACCTCTTCATTTTACAGAACAGAAAGCTGTATCCCAGAAAGATTAAATGATCTGTCTGTCTCACGTGGCTCATTAATGCCAGAGCAAGAACTAGAACTCAGGTCTCTATGACTCTTGCTTCAGAGATCTGTCCATTGCAGCAAGCTGGTCCTGATCTTCCTACATTAAACAGTCCCCTGGACAAACAGGAAGACCGGACTCTTGAGGATCCTAAGATTGCCAAGAAACCCACTAGACAACATAGTTCAGCATTGTCTCCAAAGCTACCAATGACCTTTTAATTACTAAATCCAAAAGCCTTTTCTCAGTACTGATTCCACTTGATTTCTCTTCAAAATTTGACATTATCAAGGACCATCTCATCCTGGAAACTCAACAGCAAATTTTCTGTGACTCGGTTCTCTTCTGGTTCTCTTCCTGTTTGTCTAACTTCTCCTGATTCTCCTTTGCTGGTTCATCTATCTACACCACACTAGTGACATCCCAAGGCTCTGTCCTGTCCTCTCATCTATTTTTACTCTACACTAGTTTGCTTGGTGATCTCATTAGCTCCATAGGTTCAATTATGTCAATGCATATAATTTCCAGACCTATATATTCAACCCTAATCCCTCTGCTGAGCTGAGTCACACATCTCTCTCTGCCTTTTGAACGTGTCAAACTGGATATCATGCAGCCATATCAAATTCAATATATCCAAAACAGAATTCATTATCTTTCCCAAAAACCTTCTCTCTTTCTGAACTCCCATATTACTGCCAAAATTACATCATCTCTTAACCTTCTTGCAACCTCAGCATCATACTCAAATCCACACTCACATTCACCTGTTTGTTGTTCAGTCATGTAATTTCTACCTTGTCAATGTCTCTCATATATATTCCCTTCTCTCCCCACTCATAAAGAAACAGTCCTAGTTCAGGCCCAACACCTTTCACCTAGATCACTGCAATAAGACTTCTAACTTGGTCTCCCTGTAACAAGTCACTCTCTATTCGAATCCATCCTCCACTCACTAAAGCATAAACAATCATGTCACAACTGTCCCCAGCAAATGAGCTTAAATGGCTTTCTATATAACCTACAGATCAAATAATAAGTCCTCTAGTTGACATTTAAAGCTCTTCATAATCTGATCCCTTTCTACCTTTCATAACCTTCTTACATCTGACTCATTTCCAGGTACTCTACAATCCAATTACATTGGCCTACTTCCAGCTCCTCAAATAGTAACAACAACAATAATATTTATGTAAAACAGGACAGACACTCCAAATCCTATCTTATTTTCTTTCCACAGGCCTGGAATTTCAGTCCCCTCAGCTGCTAAAACCTTTCCCTTTCAGATTATCTTTATCTATTCTGCATATATCTTGTATGTACCTAGTTATTCACATGTTGTCTTCCCAACTAGAATGTAAGTTCTCTGCAGGTAGGCTCTATATTTTGCTTCTTTTGTTGTTGTTGTACCCCCAGAACTTAGCATAGTACCTGGAACACAGGAAGCACTTAATAACTGCTTGATGACCGGACTGACATGAGTCAACACATGCAGCAGACAGACTCTAGTCTGCTGTATAGTCAAGGTGAGATTTTCGACAGGTATTCAAGAACTATATCATCTAAGGTAAAGGGCAATTGGAGTTAGGGTTGACTAAAATGTGAGCTTGCTTCTTGTTTTACTAGAGAATAAGTTTTTAATTAAAATCAAATATTTATGACATCGGGACAAGGAACATTTTAGTTAACTAGTCGATGCCATCAGTTGATGTTTTTAAAAAATCTTATCAATATAATACTCATAACTTAACAGTCAGCCATAATCTATTTAAACTCAGTAAGAAAAGAAGGTACAGAAGAAAGTCCAACAGACAGACAAGAAGTAGCAAGACAATATACATTCTAGTACAGTTTCCAAACTGACATATCAGAAAGGATACTTCGATAATTTGCTATCTTGTGTTTCTCCTTTTCCTTCACTAATTTCCTGAATATCATACCTTTAAAATACAGGTAAAACTATCCCTATTTGCAGATGATATGATAGTGCACTGGGCCTGGGTTGAGGAAGACTTGAGTTCAAACTGGGCCTCAGACACTTACTCAGACCCTGGGCAGATTACTTAACTTGTCTGCCTCAATTTCCTCAACTGTAAAATGGGGATAACACTTGTCTTCCAAGGTTGTTGTGAGGACCCAATAAAATAATAATTGTTAAGTGCTTAACACAATGCCTGGCACAGTTTAAAAAATTATTTTGGGCTCCTCTTCCTCACCATCACCACCATTATCTTCCTCTTCCTCTTTTTCTCCTGCTGCTGCTTCTCCCCTCTCCCCCTCCCTTGGAGCAGACCATCCTGGGCCTCTTTTGTGAAGCAGCAGCTGAGGAGACCCTAGGACTCGCCATGGCCGACGAAAAGCGGAAGGAAGGAGTCAAGACTGTAAACAATGACCACATTAATCTGAAGGTGGCAGGGCAAGATGGTTTGGTGGTGCAATTTAAGATTAAGAGGCACACACCACTTAGTAAACTAATGAAAGCTTATTGGGAATGACAGGGTTTGCCAATGAGGCAGATCAGATCCCAATTTGATGGGCAACCAATCAATGAAACAGACACACCTGCATATTTGGAAATGGAGAAATGGAGGATGAAGATACAATTGATGTATTCCAGCAGCAGACAGGAGGCACTGACCAAAAATAGAACATGTAACCCCACTCCAGAACCATGCTCCCAAGGAAAACAATACATTCACAACTAGAAAATCAAGATTTGGTTCATCCACATTCCAATTACTACAGTAGTTTTCTCTCTTCTTTGATTCCCTTCCCTCATTTCTTTATTGTACACAAAGTAACTAGTGTAGGAGCACAGGCATAATGCGTATATCCTTTTTAAACTAAATGGCCGGTGGTATGTTTTGATCAATATCAAATGGAGATGGGGAGGGGAAAAAAACAAACTGGTTCTGTGAAAATATCCCTTTTCTCCATTAGTGGCATGCTCATTCAACTTTTACCTTTATATTCCAGTAAATTATTTTGCTCTCACTGTTTAACAACAGCAAAAAAAAAACCCCACAAAAAAGTCCTTGCATACCTGATTTGATTGGATAATTTCAGTATTTTTCTTTTATCACTGTAAAACCAAGGACGATTTTACAACTTTTTTGCATGTAGCTGTTACATGTAGGGCAATCTCTGTCTCTCAGTGGGGATAAATTACTATAAAGAAATTGATCCTAGATAGTTTTCCCTTCAAGTCAAACATCCTGTTGTTTAAATAAACTTCTCGTTTAAAATTTTAAAAAATTAGTTTGGTTAAAAAACAGACAGATCAATGGAACAGACTAGACAAGGGAGAATCAGAAACAACAGTATTCAATAAGCCAGTGTTTGATAACATGGAAAACATAAATTACCTAGGAAAAAATTCCTTATTTGATTTTTTTTAATATCAAAAACTGGAAAAGCAGTCTGGCAAAAATAAGGTTTATGCAAACACCTTACTCCATGTTTCATGGATGTTAATGGACCTTAACGGTTAAGGTAATACTATAAAAAAATCAGAAGAGAAACAGATCATATACCTTTCACAGCTATGCAAAGGGAATATATTCTTAAGCAAACAAGAGATAGAGGTAATTACGAAAGATAAATAGATAACTTTGAATGAAACTGACAAAATTAATGAACCTTGGATAAGAAGGGAAGTGATTGAATGGGGAAAAATCTTCACATCAAGTTTCTCTGTTAAAGATTTTGTATCCATGACACATAAAATTTAATAAATATATACATATATAAGACTAACAGCCATTCCCCAATAGATAAATGGTCAAAGGATATGAAGAAACAATTCTCAGAAGAACTGCAAAGTATTCACAACAACATGAAAGAGAGCTCCAAAACACTAATAAGAAGAGAAATGCAAGACAAAACCAATCTTGAGACTTCATTTCACATCCTGCAAATTAGCAAAGATGACAAAGAATGACAACAGTCAATACCAGAGGGGCTGTGGGATGATAGGCACACTAATATATTGTTGGTGGAACTATGAAATGGTAAACCATTTTGGAAAATAACTGGAATTAGGCAAATGAAGTGACTGAATTATCCATAATCTTTGAACCAGAGATTCCATTACAGGTCTTAACCCCAAAGGAAACAATCGATAAGAAAAAAGTCTCCACATCCACAAAATATTTGTAGCAGTATTTATTCTGAGAGCAAAGAATTAGAAACAAAGTAGATGCTCATCCACTGAAGAATGACTAAATTGTGGTATATGAACATAATAGAATATTACTGTTTTAAGAAACGTTCTGCACGACCTGATGCTGAATAACTACCACAATGTAAATAGAAAAGAATCACACATACAAAAAAACAAAAGTGAACATAACAAAATTTAAAAGATTAAGCCATAACTCAAATGAAGAAATATGATGCAAAACCCCCAACTTATTCCTTCCTTTAAGTGAGAGGTCCACAAGTGTGGCCATGTTCCCAGAATTTTTCAAAGTACTAATCAATTGTACTGATATTTTCCCCTCTCCTTTTTTTCTCTGTCTTCAAAAAATACTATTTGTTATATGGAGTGGATCTCTGGGAGACAGAGGGAGAAAGATACTGGGGATAATTACAGTGATTTAAGAAAAAACAAACAAAAACAGAAGACAACAATGAAAACTTACCCTTTAAAAAAAAAAGGAAAAATACTGAAAAATAACTATTCAAGACTGCATAATCAGGTTTTAGAGAAGTCTCCAGAAGTTAGTCAGAAGTCACTGCTCTAAAGGTGGCCTAGATCTTAACTATCGCTGTTGTTATGTAATCAGTTTGAAATGAAATGACAAAGACAAAAAAGAGCTCAAGGATTTCAGAGAAGGCAGGGATGGGTGTGTGCTGGAACAGTAAAATAAGGCTTCCTAGAGAGATTAGGTCTTAATCTTATTTCTGTAACAAAACCCAAGAGCCTTGAGAATAGCAACATTTCCAATCCAGTGTGTACTGTAATACAGAACATTATTTTGCCATTTAGGTAGTATGGCCCTTTAAGCCATGGAAAGCAAAAGTTGGTGCTTAATCTTGCCCCAGACCTCTTTCCTCTTAAATCTAAACAATAGTGAAATGTACTCTTGTATAGCTCAGCATAGCCAGTACCTCCAACGCAAATGGATAAGAAAGCTTGCAATATAATTGCTTTAGATAATTATGTTTATATCAGAAGCCAGGACACCTGGTCTGGTTTGTGTGATCCCTGACCTGTAATGATGGGGTGCTCAGATGCTTGTGCTTATACTTTTGCCCCAAATGTCTCCTAGTCTCAGAAACACTGTCTCTGACAACCACTCCCCAGCCCAAGGACACTGTGCCTAGCAGTATTCATGCATGGGCCTCAGCATGACCCTTATCTGGCTGCTCAGGCCCCAGCCCTCAGATCATGTCTCTGGAAGCCTCCCAATTCCTTAGTTGTGAGAAAGTTTTTCCTTTGTTGCAGAGCATTCTCATGTCAAGACAGAGGAAGAGAGGTGCCCTTGACCAGCCCAAGAACTCTTCTTCTTGCCAGACTTCAAAGATCCATCCCCCTCCCTGTCCTGTATACTCCCTGTACTTTTCCATCCATAGCCCCCAAAGACACCTGCATCTTTGGATTACCTCATCAGTGTTCCTTGCATTTCTTTCTCATGTCTTTTTTCTATATAAACCCTAGCTTGACCCCTGATGGGGGGCTGCTTGATTTGGATGTGAATACCCCCGGCAGCCGCGCACTAATAAGATCCATAATTTAAATTAGTCTGGGTCTAACTCGCTAATTTCTCGGTATAACAGTACCACAGACATATCATCTTGGTAAACAACCCTTGCTAAAATGCAACCTGGCAACTGCTTCTGTGAGTGCTACAGCAATAGCTATTGAAGACCTAGAAGGACCTTACCATCAAGGTCCTTAGCATGGTCAAATGGTTCAACATCAGAAACTGGGATGATGTTTATCAGTAGAAATGACAGAAAACATAAAGTATTACCATATAATTTATTACTGCATCCTAAGGACCATGGGACCTTTGTAGCTGAAACCTTCCACATGTTATCTCCACCATTAAGATGTGAGCTCCTTGAGAGCTGGTACTGTCTCACTTTTTCTATTTGTACCCTTAGCACTTAGCATGGTGCTTTGCAGATAATAAGCACTGAAACGCTTTTATTCATTCACTCATTCATTCATTCATTCATTCATTCAAGACAGCTGCTAAATTCCTACTTTGCTTCTTTTTTCTCTGCAAAGGAAAATTACCTTTGGGCTGAAAAGAACAGGAAAAGAATAGCTAATAGGCAGTTGATAGCCAGGATAATAATAATAATACTATAATAATAATAATAATAATAATAATAATAATAATAATAATAGTACTGAGAGCACTTAGCTCTCTTGATAAATTCAAGTCACCTGGCCCAGATAAACTACATCCTGGAAGAACAGAAAAAATTACATATATGACCACTAAATCACTATATCTGAAAAATCTTGAAGAACAGGAGAGTATAGTAAATGTCCTGATTTTCAGAAATGAGAAGAGAATGAAATCAGTATATTATTAGGGGTAGCTCAATATATTTAATTAAAATTAGTTTATAGCAGACCATTTCTTTTTCTCACAGTTACTAAATTTACAGGTGAAGGGAAAGCTAAGAGAAAATTTACCTACATATTAAATTAAAGTATCTCATGCCATTTTTGGTGGAAAAGATGGAGAAGTGGGCTAAATGACAATCTGGATTTAGAAATGGTTAAATGTCCAGACTCAAAGAATAATCCTTAATGGCTCCTTATCAACTTAGAAGGTCTCCAAAGGGGTGCCCCAGAGATGTGTAGTTGGCCCTGAATTGTTTGGCATTTTTATCAATGACTTAGACAAAGGAGTAGATGGCACACATATCAAATTTTTTCAATGACATAATGTTAATACAGATAGCTAACATACTAGATGAGTCAGGATCCAAAAGAATCTTGAGACTAGAAAACTATGCTGAATCTACTTATATTAAATTTAATAAGAATAAATGCAAGTCTTGTACTTGGGTTCAACAAACCAATTTTAAAAGTATACAAGTAACAAGGAATGGATAGTCAGTAGTTTGTCTAAAAAAATATTTGGGGACTTCATGAACTATAAGCTTCATAGGTCAGCAAAAAAAGCAAATCCATTTAAAAAAGGCATTACTTCTAGAAAAAAGGAGGTAATAATCTTATTGTTACCCTGGTTAGACCAGAAGCAGAGTACTGTGTTCAGTTCTGGGTACAATATTTAAGGAAAGATATTTGCATGAAAAAAAATCAATAGTGATTAAGAGAAATGCAAATTAAAACAACACTGAGGTACTACCTCATATCTATCAGATCAGTTAACATGACAGAAAAGGAAAATGACAAATGCTGAAGAAGATGTGGAAAAATTTGTACACTAATACACTGCTGGTGGAGTTGTGAACTAGGCCAAACATCATGGAGAACGATTTCAAACTATGCCCAAAGAAAGAGCGATAAGTTGTGCATATCCTTTGACCCAGAAATACCACTACTAGGCCTGTGTCTCAAAGAAATCAAAGGGAAAAGGACCTATTTGTACAAAAATATTCATAGCAGCTCCTTTTGAATTGAAAAGAATTTGAAATTGAGGGGATTCCCATCAACTGGAGAATGGCAGAATAAGCTGTGGTATATGATTGTGATGAAATATTATTGTGCTATTAGAAATGACAAGCAGGATGGTTTCAGAAAAACCTGGTAAGACTTATAAGAACTGATGCAGAGAAAAGTGAGTAGAACCAGAACAATGTACACACCAAGAGTAATATTGTAAGGATGATCAACTGTGAAAGACTACTCTGATCAAGATAATGATCCAAGACAATTCCAAAGGAGCCATGATGAGAGGAAACAGATGAACTGAGCACAGACTGAAGCATACTTTTTCATATTTTATTTTTCTTGTTTTTATATTTTCTTTTTCAACACAGCTAATATGGAAATGTCTTGTATGACTTCACATGTATAACTGATATATTACCTGCCATCTCGAGGGGTGGCGGAGGGGGAAGAGGTCAAGAATTTGGAACACAAAATTTTTTAAAATGAATATTTTTTAAAATTTATACTTAATTGAGAAATATTAATGAAACATATCTATTATTTTTTAAAGGAAGGACATTAACTTGCTAGATAGCATCTAGAGGAGAGCAACTAGACAATGGCCTCAAGTCCATATGGGGATTAGTTCAAAAAACTGGTGATGACTGATGTTAAGCCTGAAGAGGAGTCAGATGAACATGTTAGTTTGTCTTCAAGGACTTGAAAGGCTGTTAAGTTAACAGAGTAAGGCTCAGACTTGTTCTCTTTGGTCCCACAGGAAAGAACCAGGAACAATGTATGAAGTTACAAAAAGACAAATTCAGGTTTGATGAAAGGGGGAGGGGGGAAGTCCTCACAGTTAGTTATTGAAAAATAGCTGCTTTTGGAGGTGGAGTACAAGCAAAGGCTGAATGGAACATTTGGTGAATGTACTCAAGTAGAGAATCTTTTCCACATGTAGGTTGGTCTAGATGGCTGCAGGGGTCCTTTCCAACTCTAAAATTCTTTGATGCGGCTAAGAAAACTACAATTAATAATGATAACAGGAGGTAGCATTGACGTTGTGTTTGAATATCTGAAAATACTTTTAAATTGTTATTTCATTTGATCCTCACAATAATTCTTGTCAGGTTTTGTTGTTGTTCAGTCATTTCAATCGGGTCCAACTCTTTGTGACCCCATTTGGAGTTTTCTTGACAAAGATACTGGAGTGGTTTGCCATGTCCTTCTCCAGCTCATTTTACAGATGCAAAAACTGAGGCAAACAGGGGTAAGTGACTTAGCTAGGGTCATACAACTATTGTCTGAGGCCATTTATGAACTAAGGTCTTACTGACTCCAGGCAGGTACTCTATCTACTCTGCTACTTAGATATAGGTAGGTACTATTATTATGTCCATTTTACACATAAGGAAATGAAGGCTGACAGAAGTTAGATGACTTGGTCATACAGGTAGTTGCTGTTTAAGTCAGAATGTGAACTTATGCCTTCTTCCTGATTCCAAGTCTAGTATTCTTCTACTTTACTTCTTAGCTGTTTTATGATGAATGATGTTGTAAGATGATTTGTTGGACCTGTGCTTTACAAACACTAAAACCCAGAGTAAGTATGGATACATGCACTGAGGATATGAAGGGTTTCTGTTTAGTAGGTGAGAGGTAATCTTTAGAAAAGAAGACATTATTTCATATCTATAACACAATATGGTCAATTATTAACAATATTTTGACCCTTTCTTTACCAATCTGATTCATGCCTTTTTCTCAGCTCTATACTCCAATATTTTGTGTCTAACAGTAACTGACCAACTCAATTTTGAAGACAATGCTGTGTATGTGTGTGTGTTTTAATATAGGAAAGGGAGAACAAATTAAAAAAAAGGAATATATCAAATTAAGCCTGTGTGCTGCAAAATCATCTCCAAGTTTTTATTCAATGTTTATAGAGTATTTGTTGTTGTTGAGTCCTTTCAGTCATGTCTGACTCTCCATGACCCCATTTGGGGTTTTCTTGGCAAAGATACTGGAGTGGTTTGCCATTTCCTTTTCCACTTTGACAGATAAGGAAACTGAGGCAAGCCAGGTGAAGTGACTTATCCAGGGTCACACAGCTAGTAAGTATCTGAGTCAGGTTCTCCTGACTCCAGGCCCTGCACTCCATGCACTATGTCACCTAGCAGCCCACTGACTAGCACTGTATAAATTCCATCATTAACACTATGTGCTTTTCTATTATATCAATTTTCCTGGTTACATTGTTTTTAAAACCATTCACTCGAAATCTGAAATATAGCCATCTACAAAGAAATCTGTGAAAATACCTGTAAGTTATTTTAAAGTACAATTCTTGAATGACAAGAGATGAAGACACATGAAAAATCACAACAAAGACAGAATATTAAAACTCACATAGTTCTTAGACCATTTACAAGTATTCATTGAACTACTGGTATTTTTAACATGAGATCTTTGTTCAGGTAGCAAGAGCTGAACCACCACGGCTAACCTACTTGTGGGTTTCTCCTCAGAGAGGGTAATAAAGGAGTTGATATTTCCCAAAGTAACCAAAAACAAACAAACAAAAAAAACAGGTAGCTATGTGGCACAGTGGAAAGAGTGCTGGGCCTGGAGTCAGGAGGACTGGAGTTAAAATCCAGTCTCAGACACTTTCTAGGCTGTGTGACCCTGGGCAAGTCACCTTAACCCTATTTGCCTCAGTTTCCTCAACTGTAAAATCAGCCAGAAAAGGAAAGGGCAAACCACGCCAGTATCTTTGGCATGAAAACCCTAAATGGGGTCACAAAGGGTCAGACACAGCTAACTGAAACAACAAACCACAAACAATACCAGTAAAAGATCCGCATGAGCATTATTCTATTTTCAGATAGCTCTAATTGTTAGGAGTCTTCCTTGCATCACACTTAAATTTTTCTCTTTTCGATTTCCATCCATTGATTCTATTTCTGTCTTCTGGGGCCAAGCTGAACAAATTGAACTGTCTTTCAGCCTTCAATCTGCTCCACACTACCATAACACTACCAAGCAAAATATTCCTGTTTTTTCAATTGATACATTCGGATAGCATGGTTTCAAGTTCTCTCAATGCTCTGATTGCTCTATGGGCATATATTCTAGTTTGCCACTGTTCTTTCTAAACTGTGGTACTCAGGACCGAACACAACAAACTTTATATATGGAGTGACCAAGGCAGCAGTAGCCTAAGTCTGGAATCCCTTTGTGGATTGCTTTTTCATACTGTTGACTCACATACAACATCTGGGCCATTAAAACTTTCAGATCTTTTTCATATAAACTGTTGTCTGGTCAGCATCTCATGGTCATCCCATCACTTACTTATATGGACGTCCTTTGCAGTGTAGTAGCATTTTAATATTTAATATATTTTGTTCAATTTAGCCCACATTTTGGTATCCTGTGTGTCTTTCCATGCATGTCTTAGCTATCTCTATCAAACTGCTTGCTTTCTAATCTGATTAAGTATGCTACCTATTCTTTCACAGATATACAGACACACATACACACACGTAACATTTATTAGGCATTTACTGTATGCCAGGCATCATCCTAAACATTGGGAATACAAATATAAGCAAGACAGTTAATTAAAACAAAAAAAAAATAAATTCAACACATTAAATTTCGAAGCTGTCCCATTTGTCTACGTCTCCCTCTTGAATACTATTCTCTTCTGTGCATTTATGAAATGCTACTCTTCCAGATATGTTTCATTGCTGCCTTCTGTTGTCTTTTCCTTTTGGGGGGGAATCTTTTTTGGCATTACCACACTACTCCCATCTCCACCCCCACAAAAAAGGCTTCCCTTGTAACAAATAAACAGGGACAAACAAAACAAATCCATACATCATCCAGGTCTGAAAACATATGCTTCAGCTTCCATCTCTAGTCCATCATCACCACTTTTCAAGATTCCAGAAGTATGCACCATTATTAGTTTTCAGTAGTGGTAGTTGGTCACTTCATTAATCAGAGTTCCTAAGTCCCACAAAGCTGCTTTTCTTTACAATGTTCTACTGCATAAAGTATTCTAGTTTGGTCCACTTCACTCTGTATCTGTTCATAGTCTTTCCAAGTGTTTTGTGACAATCCTCTGGCATAAGGGAGTCTCTCCTGGGAGGAGGATGCAGGGTTCCCCTGTTGATCCTTGCTTTCTATCACATCCACTCTATTATTCTCTCGTGTTTTTGTGAACAAGTTCTTCCTATTTGTGTTCACAGTTATGATTAAATGTCCTCCATCACAGCCTGTTATACTTTTCCTCTTTGTATAGAGGGTGTGTGTGTGTGTGTGTGTGTGTGTGTGTGTGTGTGTGTGTGTGGAAGGGGGGGAATCAGCAGAGAATTTAAAAAGTGAGGAATGTGATCAAAACGAATAATATAAGCAGTGTAAGGGGGCAGCTAGGCGGCCCAGTGGATAGAGCACCAGCCTTGGATTCAGGAGGACCCAAGTTCAAATCCAGCCTCAGATACACAATACTCACTAGCTGTGCGACTCTGGACAAGTCCCTCCCCTTTCTGGCTATCTGCATGCTGTTTAATGTATTTCTACACCAAACTCTTCCTGCATATCTGTGTAGTTCCTCACTCTTCTTATTCATTTCATATTATATTCCTTTCCCTCTCCCTTGTCTTTCCTAAAGAATAAAAACAGAACAAATATACCCCTAGGATTTATTATTTTTTTTGTTTTAATTAACTGTCTTGCTTATATTTGTATTCCCAATGTTTAGGATGATGTCTGGCATACAGTAAATGCCTAATAAATGTTACATATGTGTGTGTGTGTGTGTATCTGTGAAAGAATAGATAGCATACTTAATCTGATTAGAAAGCAAGCAGTTTGATAGAGATAGCTAATGTTTGTCTCATTTAACTCTATGACCTTGAAGACACAAATATTTTTAAGGGACACTTGCCTCTTTTCCCTATTTCATTATTTAGCCTCTTCTAAATGCTCAAATACATTTACATTTCTAAGCCTCTCTTGATGCACGTACCTGCATTTCAAAGTTTCTATTAAACTATGTTCTATGTGTGTATATTAACAAAGAGGACTTAAAAGTACTCTATTTTACTAAAAATCCAGGTTTTTTTTTCTCCCATGAGAGTATAATAGTCTAACAGAGTAAGTTATATTTATTTATAAGCTTTTGGGATATTTACACTGAAAGATTTTGTTTCCTTTGTAGTAGCTGCTGTCAAGTCTTATGTGATTCCAACTCTGGTTCTGGAGTATTTGAAGTGTCTCCTCCTGACTGCTAGTATTATGTTTTGTTTGAGACGGCTGCTTTGGTTTTTGGCTATGACAATCTGGGAAGTTTTCAATTTGGGATTTCATTAAGGAGATTACTAATAGATTCCTTCTGTTTTCACTTAGTCCTAGGGTTCCAACAGATATAGGCAGTTTCCATTTATGATTCTTTGAAATATGTTATCTGGATTTTTCTGTTCATTATTTTCAGAAAGTCCGTCAATAAGCATTTATTAAGTACTTAATACATTCCAGGAACTTTGCTAAGCATTGGGGATACAAAGAAAGGCAAAAAGTCTCTGCTCTCTGCTCTCAAGGAGGTCAAAGTCTAATGTGAGAGACAACAACAACAAAAAATGACGTGAAAACAAGATATATACAGGACTAATTGAGAATAATTTCAGAGGGCAGGCACTAAGACTGAGTTTCTGGCAGGTGAAACTTTAGCCAAAAAAGGCAGATGTTTGATGATTCTTAAATTCTTCTTGATCTATTTTCCAAGCCAATTATTTTTGATACTAAATGCATTCCTTTTTTTCCTCCTTTTTTTCAGTCTTTTGTCATAATATTTATTGTTTTCTTCTGTGGTTATTGATTCGTTTGCTTTATTCAAACATTCATGGAGTCTGCTACTTGGCTAAGTTTGTCAGTCTTCCTCTGTTTATTACTATCTCTAGTCTAGGGCACTGTTTTAGAACTTTGTGCCAAGATCAGGCTCGACCCTTCCCTGCTTTACTGGGTAGCATGGTCAAGGCTTCCTTGGCTCTGACATCAATTTACTAGGCCCCTAGTGACAGCTTCCACTTCCCTTGCTGTGTTTGTAACCAAGAATCTCAAGCACGTTTCTGTCCTCCCCTTAGATTGTCTTAGATCACAGCATAGTAGTCTTCAGCCCACTCCCCTCCACTCCACCACCCACATGTCCTAGATCAGTTAATGGCAGGTCTCAGGGCCCCAGTGAACATGGCATTTCACTTTCAACACCTCCGCCCTCTTCCACCCTTGATTATTCTTGGTCAAAGCACTGGGAGGAAAAATGGGCCCTAGATTAGAGCACAAGTGGCCAAGAGTCTACTCACAGTTCCTGGAAGTCCTTTTGCTGGAGTCCTCAAGATATCCATCCCTCTTAGGTACAGTATGTTTTTTCTGCTAGTCTCCTTGTAGACTCTACAATGTATAACCTTGGATGTGGCTTTCCTCATTACATCTGGTCTAGGCTCTGCCCCTAATGCAGACACTGTTATAGGGGCCTGACAGGAAGTCCAAAATCCTCTAGACCTTTGGAAACTCAGTCTTCCTTTAGCCAGGGGAGGATGGAGGATGAAATTGAGACTATAGCCAGGGCTCTCCTCACCTCAATCATTCTCTCACCACCACCACCACCAACACCCTCCCCCCTGTCCATGGGGTTTTCTTTGCAAAGATACTGGAAGGGTTTGCCATTTCCTTCTCTAGCGGATTGAGGCAAACAGCGGTTAAGTGACTTGCCAAGATCACACAGCTAATAAGTTTATGAGGCTGGATTTGAATCTAGGTCTTCCTGACTCCAGGTCCAGTGCTCTATCAACTAAGTCATCTAGGTGCCAACTTCATGCTGGCAGATATTCAAATGTCCCATTCCAAATTGGCTCACTGATTTTATGTGAGCCCCACGGGGTTTGACCAATCCTCAACCAATTCAAATCTATTTCTTACCCAACATCAATCCAAAGGACTTCTAAACTGATTAAGGACTTCTCCCATCTAGTAAAGTCTTTAACAGTTCTTACTTGGTGAAGATAATTACTCTTAAGTGGGGTCATTGATTCAATGGATCCCCACCCCAACAACCCCAATTGTTCCATTATTTCAGTATCTGACTCTTTGTGACCCCATTTGAGGTTTTCTTGGCAAGGTTACTGGAATGGTTTGCCATTTCTTTCTCTAGCTTATTCTACAGTTGAGGAAGCTAAGGCAAACAGAGTTAAGTGACTTTCCCTAGGTCCCTAGGTAAGTGTCTGAAGCCACATTTGAACTCAGGTCTTCCTGACTCTAAGCCTGGTGCTCTATCTTACCACCTAGCTGCCCTCCTTTAATGTTCACAAAGTGCTTTCTTCATAACAATCTTGCGATATAACTTGTGCACATATTGTAATCTCCATTTTACAAATAAGAAAATTGAAGCTCAAAGGTGTTAAATAACTTGCCCATGATAATACAACTAGGACTTTCAAAGCTAAGGATGGAACTCCAACCCTGAAAACAACTCCTTCTCTTTCTTTGTCTGTTTCTTAAGTTTTTACTTCAAACCCTCATCTGTCTTTAATGAAACTTCTAAAACAAATTATAAACAAGCTACAAACTCCACTGTAGCCCAATTTTATTCGTTCTTTTTATATATATCTATATCTATAGATATATCTATATCTATCTATAGATAGATAGATAGATAGATATAGATTGTTTAGCAAGTGCAGCTAAGAGGACTGTCACTCAAAACTTCATTAACCAAGTTGGCACTACCTAATTAAGCAGACTTTATCACCCTCAGTGCAGTCTAGGGTGTGTCTAAAAGAATAGGTTATGTTTAACAGATCCACGTTAGTGGAAATAATGTAACTTTAGCCTATCACTCAGGCCAGGACATGCAAACATATCTACATATTTGTATTTTTAGTGTCTTTTTATTTATACACAGGCAACATAGTCTAATCCCTTCCTGATCACTGCCTTGTTGTGGCAAAGAGGCTTAATGAAACTATGAGCTACGCCATGCATGATTACCCAAGAAGGTCATAGTGGAGAGTTCTGATAAAAGGTGATCCACAGGAGAAAGAAATTGCAAATTACTCCAGTATCTTTGCCAAGAAATCCCTGTGGAAAGGGGTCTGGCATGCCATGATCCTAGGAATCAGACATGTCTAAGTGATAACAACACAGTCTAATTGGAGAAAAAAAAGCAAAACACTTGTACTTTAGGAGTCTGTGATAAAGTTATTTAATACTCTGAGATTCAGTTTCCTTGTATGTAAAGGGTAGTATAATAATACTTGCATTACCTACCTCAGTGTTGTGGGGATCAAATCAGATGAAGTCTTAGTCAACTAAGCATTTATTAAGCACAGTGCCCTAACAAGGGAGAACAATAAACAACAATGTACAAACAAGACATAGACAAGATGAACTGGAAATAGTCTGACCCATTAGGGAAGATTAGGAAAGGTTCTTTACAGAAGGTGGGAATTTAGCTGAGACCTGAAGGAAGCCAGCGAAGCTAGAAGGCAGAGAGCTCCATGCATATGGGACAGCCTTCAAAAACACTCATTGTTGGAAGGGACCAGGTAATAAACACAACATTTTAAAAGCTAAACAGGTTTTTATATTTGATCTTGGAGATAATAGGTAATAAGGGAAGTAAGGAAAGAAATAAAGAAGGCAGGAAGGAAGAAGAAAGGAAAGGAAGGAGTAAGGAAGAATGGATAGATTTGTTAAGTACCTACCAAGAGTTCAATCCTCACAACAACTCTGGGAGATAGGTGCTATTATTATTCCCATTTTACAGTGAGGAAATTGAAATTGGCAGATGTTTATCAATATGCCTAAGGTCACAGGGCTAGTCAGTGTCTCAGGCTAAATCTGAACTCATGTCTTCCTGACTCTATGACCAGAGCTCTAGCCACTGTGCCACCTAGCAGGGGTGACACGGTCAGATTTGCACTTAGGAAGATAAATTCGATATTTAAGTAGAAGATGGATTGGAGTAGGGAGACTTGAGGTTGACCAACCAGAAAGCTGTTCCAATAGTCTAGGCATAAAATGATTAGGGGCTATACCTTAAGGTGTTTTACAAATGTAAGCTATTGTTTTACAGAGTTTGTATTTTTTTTTGTTCTGAAATAGTGACTTTTCCATATGGTGAGCTTCCTATGTCTAAGCTCCTTCCACGAAGATCTGAAACTCTTCTGCAACTTCTGACCTTAGAGAGTTATCTGGAGCACTGAGAGGTTAAGGGATTTTCTGCTCAGGGTCACACAGTTTGTGTAAGAAGTAGGACTTGAACCCAAATTGTTTGAACCTGAAAACAGGCTCTTCTATCCACTACTCCGTTCTCCCTCTTAAATTGTTTTTATCATATAATGGGGATAATTTGAAAGAGAGCCTGCATCAGAGAACTCACAAAGCAGGCACGTAATAAATGTTCGTTGACTCCAAGTAATGCCCCGTACTGTTTAACCTTTCAGTGCCTCAACTGTTCCATTCCATAAAACGTGGTTAAACTTGATCCCACCGAATCACCCTAAGATGCAAAAAAACCCAAACACAACACTCAACCAAAACCGTAAGGAAGCAGCGCCGTGGCTTGGAATGGTGGGAAAGAAGAGGGGAGGTCCCTCCCAGCTCTGCAGCAGCCTGGGGGCAAAGCCCGCGGTGGGTACAAAGCCTAGGACCCCACAAGCAGCCGCTCGTGCCCAGCTGCTGGGCAGGAAGAGATCATCGATTCCCTAGAACTATCGGGAGCGCGTCTTCGATTTCGAGCTAGAGACCTGTGCGGTCACCTGGACGGCCAGAATCGGAACTTGGAACTCGGGACCAGGGCCGGGGGTGCCTGGAGTACATCCGGGGCTTCAGCAGGGGAAGCAAAGCCCATCTGGGACCCAGACGGTCGGTGTGCCTGCGGGCACTTCCTGACCTCCCTCCCTTCCCCCCGCCAGCCTCATTGACATCATCTGTCAAGGGGAGGGGGAAGGGGGAGGGATAAAACCTGCACTATCCAAGGGGAGGCTCAGAAAAGATAAAAAGTAGGGGAGAGTGGGTCAACTTTAAGGATAGTCCACCACCACAGTTCAGAACACGGAGCCTCCGGGATAAACAAGGGCCTGGAGGCCTGGGGGCTAGGAAGGCTGCCCACACCCCAACCTCCCCCCCCAGGCCCGCGCTCCGCCTTTCACCCACTCCGGTAGTCCGGCGTCTCCCGAGCCAGGCCCTCCTCCCTCGGGGGCGCGGCCGTAGGCCCCGGGCAGCGGGCCCGGGCTCGGTCCGCACCGCCGGCTCATGCCCCCAAAGCCCCCGCCTCCCTCCAAGCTGGTCCAGTCAGGTCCGGAGCGCGGGCACTCACCTTATGGCTCACTGGCCGCCTAGGGCAGCCCTCGGAGGCGGGAAGGGCCCAGGTGATGGGGGACGCCGCCCTCCACCGCTAACCGCATCCAATCTTCCCGAGGCACCGCGACCCTCCACCGCGGCAGCCTCTTCAGGGCAGCACCTCACGACCGGCACCGGCTCGGCAGCCTGTAAGAGGAAAAAGGGGGGCGGGGCAATAAGCGGGGCCAATCGGGAGAGAGGGGCGGGGCAATAAGCGGGGCCAATCGGGCGAGAGGGGGCGGGGCGGCGTAGTCCAGAGCCTGCCGAGGAGACCCGGCCGGGAGGCGTGGGGCGGTGCCACGAGGGCGAGAGGAAGGGGGCATGGCAATTCAGGCGGGAGGGGGCGGAGCGCACCTTCAGGGACAGGCTAGGCCGGGCGGGAGAGGCGGGGCTGCTCGAGGTCGCCGCTCTTATGACTGACAGGTTTTCAAATCTTCAACCGCCGGAGGCCTGCGAGGCACCGCCCTTCCCCGAGCCTTCTCTGGTCCCTCCCCTTCCCCGCTCGCTCGCGCGCACTGGACCCTGCCCCCGCCCCCCAGCCTGCCCCGGAAACGGAGGCGGCCGCCTCGGCCCACTCCCTTCCCGCCCCATCAGGCGTCCCGGCTAGAGCAGCGGCGGGGCTCGCGGGAGCCGGCCCCAGCATGTGGACAGCGGCGCGGCTGCCATGAAAGCCGGCACCATGAGGATCCGCAGCAAAGGCCATCACTCGGGTAGATTTCATTTCTGGTCTCTTTCACACGCCCCCCCTTTCCCCTTCCGGCCTCCTCCTCCCTCTCCCCTTCAAAATGCCCCCTCCCTTCGGGGAACGTGGTTCCTCGCCGCTCCCGCCCCACGGGGGGCCCTGTCCCCGGGCCCCTCGGAACCCGGCTGCCCCCCTCCCCCATTCGGAATGGCATTTGCGCCGTGGGCCTCGGCCCTTCCGCGCCGGTCTGGGGTCCCTTGTGCTCGCTTTGGGCTCCCCGAAAGAGAGGTGTGAAGAGGCTCTCAGGGGTCCCGGACCTTAACCCGATGGCATTCCCCCCCCCCCAGAATGAGAACGGGAAAACGAGCAGGTTTCTGTGTGTCCAATTCTCAGGAGTTTCCCTATTCCCGGTGACTGTGGCAAAAGTAATGGATCACCCTGGGTCCGAGGGCCCGCTGCTTATGCAGAAAAATAAAATAGGTAAATGCTGGGCCCCAGCCTGGAGCTCAGGCCTGAGAACATTGCCAGCCGTAAGGGGGCACTTGGAGGTGGAGATGTCCATCCCTATTAAACACTTCGAGGTGCCCCGCATTTAGAAAGTGACCTTCTTGAGGGCAGCAGCCATAATTGTGCTTCTTTGGAGATTAAGCGCAGCTAGAGCGTCATGAGCACTTCAGTGCTTGTTGGCTGACTCCGTAGGAAATGAGATGATTCTATTTCCCTGATTTTTTCAAATAGGTTCTTTGTAGAGTCTCGGATCTAGTACCCTAACCTACTGTTTGCATTGGCTGGCTGAGTCCTCGGAAGAAGGGAGTTGCCATCTCAGTTTCTAGGGATAAGGCTGTAAAGCTGTACTTCTAACTTTGTAGCTCACTAGCCCCCACTGGTGTGCTTCCATTTACAGTTAGGCTCTACATTTCCGTCAGCTCTTAGCTAAGGCGTTACTCTCTATAAGCTATATGGCATAGCATGTACAGTCATTATGTAAAACCCCCACCCTCATCAGAGTTTATTCTCCTGCAAATATACAAAGCACTCTTGAGAAGAGTGAACTTTAAAGGTAAGTAGGGAAGGGAATAAGCATTTGTATAACACCTGTTGTATGCCAGGCACCAAGCTACTCTCTTTACAAGTTATCTCATTTGACAGCAAAAACTATCCTGTGGGTTATCCCCATTTTTGCAGTTGAGGAAAGGAGGACTGAGGTTAAGTGATTTTGGCCAAGGTCACGAAGCCAGTAAATTACTGAGATCATATTTGAACTCAGCTCTTTGTGCTTCTAGGCCTAGCTCTCTCTCTTCTCCATCCTAGCTGTTGCTAAATAGTGAATAACACAACTTCTTGTACTTCAGGGTTTGAATGTCCTTTCTATGTGAATTCTCAAGCATCTCCCCTTGAATGTAACATCTTTACTAGACAAGTTGCTCAGCTGAACTCCTAAAATCTTGTACTTCAATCCTAGATTTGCCAGGAAAGTTCCTGTCTAGAGTGTGTGCTGCACTCCTCAGTGCTAGGTGCAGTGTTCCATTCCGGCCCAAAGAAAGCTCCCTTTCAAACCTTTTTTTAAAAAAAGCCTTCTAACAATGCAATTTGATTAAATAAATCTTTATTAAAATATCTACCACAATCAAAGCATTTTTTCTGGGTACTGAGGGAACTAAGATAAAAAAATGAAACTGCCCTGCCCTCAGGGAGCTTAAATGGGGAGAGATGGATGATAAGAGTTACATAGAAAATGAATATAATTTGAGGAGAGACTTTGTACTACAAGAGAATTAGGTGGTGAAGTGGATAGAATGCTAGTCTCAGAATCAGGAAGATTCCTCTTCCTGAGTTCAAATGTGGCCTCATACACTTACTAGCTGTGTGTCCTCCTCAAGTCACTTAACCCTATTTGCCTCCTTTCCTCTTCTGCAAAGTGGGAAACCACTCCAGCCACTCCAGTATCTTTGCCAAGAAAAATCTCAAATGGAGTTACAAAGAGTTGGACTCAACTGAACAAATGGTACTATCGATTATAAGGAATCAGGAAGGGCTTCCAATAGGAGATAGCACCAGCCTAAACTTTGAAGGAAGCTAGGGATGGAAGGAGAATTGTCTAGGCCTGGGAGAAGGCCACAAAGGAAGTCCAGTGTGGCTGGAACGTAGACTGGCACAGTCCAATAATAGGAATCAGAATTGAAAGAGTAGGTGGGAGTCAGATTGTGGAAGGCTTTTAATACTAGCTTTGGGAGTTGATATTTTATCCTAGACTCAGTAGCCACTGAAGCTTTTTGGGAATAGAAATATGATGAATGAAACAAGCCCCACTGGAGAGGAATGTACCTTCAAGTGGGGAAGAAAAGGAGAACATATATAAACAGGCGCAAAATAAATACGAAGGGAATAAAGTACAAAGTAGTTGAGTACTAGGTAGTTTGAGAAGTAGAATATTAGCTGCTGAGGTAATGAGGAAGGGCTTTACATGGAATGTGAACTGCATCTTGAAAGAAGAGAAATTCCTTGAGGCAAAGGGAAGTGTATTCCAACCTGTGGGACAGACTCTTAGTGGAAAGGTACAGAGAAATTGGCCTTCTCCAGGAGACCAGTTGGGCTGCATTTAAGGTGAGTGATGGAGGTAAAGGAATGTACAGTGTATCTGGAAAGATAGGTTACATCTAGGCTGTGAAAGGCTTACAGAGTTTATATTTAAACGAGTGAGATTTGACTGGATACTTAGCTGGCATCTCTACCTGGAGGTCCCTTGTTGTTCAGTTGGGTCCGACTCTTTGTGACCCAATTTGAGTTTTTCTTCACCAAGATACTGGAGTGGTTTGCAATTTCCTTTTCCAGGTCATTTATAGATGAGGAACTGAGGCAAACAGGGTTAAGTGACTTGCCGAGGGTCACGCAGCTAGTAAATGTCTGGGGCTACTTTTGAATTCAGGTCTTCCTGACTCTGGGCCTGGCACTCTCCACTGTGCCATCTAGTTGTCCCATCAGCATCCTAAAAGCAGCCTGTCCAAAAGAAAATCTGTTATACTTCCTCCAGGTCCCACCCCTCCTCAAACTATTATTTTTGTAAGGCCACTACTGTCCTAGTCATTCATGCTTATAACCACAGTCATTCTATAGTCTTTCTTCTCTACCTCATATCCTGTCAGTTGCCAGCTTTTGCTGGCACAGCAAAAGGAGGAGGCACAGAGTAACTCAGGTTTGGAATTTGACATCAGAGCAAAAGATTCAAGGGTACAGTATAATAGCTAACATTTACATGGGCCTTTAAGGTTTGCAAAGCATTTTACCTATATTATCTCATTTGATCTTTACAACCCTGTGAAGTAGACATTAGTACTGCCCTCATTTTTCATATGAGAAACCTGAGGACCAGAGAGGTTAAGTGACAAGTCCACTATCACACGGTCAGTCAAGTGTCTAAGGCAGAATTTAAACTCAGTTTATCCCAACTTCAAATCCAGCTTAATCCATTACACCTACCTACCTAAACTAGTGTGTAGTTGAGCTGGTCACCTACAGCATCAGGTCTGTGAGGGAGAAAATGATGGCTGAGCAGGAGTAATACACCAGAACAACAGAAAATGGGAATAGATAGACTGGAGATTATGGTGAAGGCAAAGAATTGGTTTAGAAGTGTTCAGAGTTCAAGATCATGAAGGTCACAGAGTTATGGATGATTATGGAACCTAAGGGATGACCATCCCCTGTCCTTAGCCAGTAAAGTGAGGCTTTAGTTCATAGAAATTAAAGAGGCTGTGGAGCTGGGAGACCTGGGTGTCCTGGAAGAGGCCATAGACATGTATAATGAAATTTCTGAGTGTGAGAATAGGCATTGGAATGGAGAGGAAGGTGGAGCCTGTATTGAACTCCTTCCAGAAGTGAGGCACCTATGCTAGAGACCTGCAGATCACTGCTTGGAGGTCTGAGTAGAGCCACGAGTGAATGAACCACAAAGGAGAAGAGATTGCTGTAGCTGGTTGGCCCTGTGTATCAGGGGCCTTGAGAGGAGGCACACACGGAGCTAGAAGCTGTGGCCAGAAAATCTTCATTTGTCAGCAGCAGCTGGTTTGCTTCTCTTATGGTTCAGTTCTCAGTGGAGCTGATGATCTTCAAAATGAACTGTTTAACCAGTTCCCAGCTTGCTTTGGGCTTGTGTTCCAAAAGTTCATTTGTAAATCTATTGTTTGGGACTTGTCTCTAGTGAAGTTTAACAAAAAGGTAAACTGAGGTGTGCTTCTCTTGAGCAAGGTATCATTTTATTAATGGGGGCCTGATCCCTGTCAATGAAAGGGGCAGTGATGACCTCAGTTTCCAACCAGAGACCCTGAACAAAAGGAGAGCTCTTTTGTAGGTTTTGGGTAACACAGAACAAAGAACAGAATGGTGGCGGTGACAACATGGTGTTGGAGTCAACTTGATTGGTTATGGGGTTGAGGGGTAAGAAACAATATGATTGGTTGGAAATTGGGAATTGGGGGGCTCCTCCCCTGTGAGTAAGAAGTGTTTGTTGTTTGAGTCCACCTGAAAGATAACTTGGTGTGGTATAAAGATATTAGGCCCCACTCTTTATGGCTAGCCTCTTTCCCCCAGGGTTAGCAGAATTCCTTGAGACAAGAATCAAACTGTGACTAGCAAGAGAACTGGATTTTGAAACTTAACCCATTACAGGCCAGCTGAATTCTGAACCCAGTGCACTTAAAATTATTGAGGACTGCAAAGAGCTTTGGTTTATATTGACTACATCAATCAATATGTATCATATTAGAAATTAAGGCTTTTTTAAAAATTATTGATTCATTTAAAAATAATGATAAGCCCATTACATATTGACATAAATAACATTGTTTTATGAAAAATAATTCACATTTTCCAAAACAAAAAAGTAAGAATAGTGTTACCATTTCTACATTTTTGCAAATCTCTGTAATGTCTGGCTTAATAGAAAACAGCTATATTTTCGTGTCTGCTTCTGCATTCATTCTATGACAATAAATTGTTTTAGTTAAAGTGAATGAGCAAAATCCAGTCTCACACAGCTAAGTAGTTGGAAAAGAGAAGTATTTTAGTACTAGCCTTTTCAGATCAGTGTGGGTACTTTATACTGCAACAGAAATTGTTAAGTGATAATTTCTTAGTTTGCTTGCAGTGTAGAATCTGAAGCCGTATCAGCAAACTTTTAGTACTGTTACATGATTACACTGTGTAGAATACAGTGATGACTAGAACTGGTTGGCACTGCTGCTTCAGTGTCTTCGAAGGTGCCAGCAGTTTGACCCACCATCAGTGCGTGTCAGCACATTGTTGTTCCACGAAAAACCATGAGGTTCAAAAAAGTTATTCAGCCCATCAAGTATTTCAATAATACTTGTGTTTGTTGCCAAGCACTTCCGCAATATCTCTTAGAAAATGCCCCCTTTTCTCTCCTTGTCAAGTGGTGGGAATGCAGAAAGTGAGAGTCCTTGCCCTTGAGGGGCATACAATCTGTCATCTGTTGAAGTGTGTGTATATGGAGAAGGCATATACAAAATTTTTACAAGAGTGAATTTGCGTAAGAGAGCAGCACTCTCTGTAAGAGGAACCAAGGAAGTCTTTGTACAGAGGAAGGGGGTATTTAAGTTGAGCCTTGAAGGAAGAAGCAAAGGTGCAGGGTCAACCTGCAAGAGTTGGTAAGCATTTATTAAGCTACAATATACCAGGCACTGTGCTAAGTACTAGGGACACAAAAAGAGGCAAAAGACAGTCTCTGACCTCAAGGAGATTACTATCTAGGTGGCACGGTGGATGGAATCTGGGCCTGAGTTCAGATGTGATCCCAGACACTTATTAACTGTGTGACTTTGGGCAAGTCACTTAACCCTGTTTGCTGCAGTTTCTTCATTGGTCAAATGAGCTGGAGAAGGAATGGCAAACCACTCCAGTATCTTTGCCAAGAAAACCCCAAATGGGGTCATGGAGAGTCAGGCATGACTGCACAACAAATTCGCATAAAAGATCTAAGATGAATTGGTGCTGATGCTTGAATTGATGCAAATAGAATGGCAAGTATAGTCACCTCTGTAGATGCATCCATTTTTAAGGCAAAAATACAATTCTGCAGACTCAGTCTTCATATTTGCAGTTAAATCTTTAAAAATTCATAGGTAGTCTCTGGAAAACTCTGCTTATACACTCATGAGAAAATAAGAATGAAAACAGCAACTAACATCTTAGTAATATTCCACATAGTTGTGACCTCTGATTCCCTGAAAAGGTCTTGAGAATCCCCAAGGGTTCACAGACCACTCTTTGAGAACTCTGCTCTATTTATAAAATGTATACATATATTGCTATGCTAATAACTTATACAAAAGTAGAAAAATTTAAAAGATGAGGTAAAAATGAAATAATATTTGATCCAAGAATCATTAGGGACCCCTGGAGTTTATTAAGTACAGGAGTAAAATGGGTTAGAAAGGAGGTTGTTGGCCTTTCGTTCTGGAATAGAACCTTGACATCTAGGAGGTGATGCCACCACTTGCTAGTGAATTGGATTTAAGTGAGGAAGTACTGTGCAAAGTCCCAGCCTCACTTTCTCCTCAGGAGCCATCAGGGTCCAGTGGCCAGATATAGATCAGTACAACTGGAGATAGCCCAGGATACAGTGGGGGACCTTGGCCTTTTCAAAGTAAATCCTTTTTAACAGGTCTCAGTTTGATGGAGGCAAGCTGATTGAGGCAGTTTTTACCTTGTAAAAAATATATATATGTATATAGATCTGGGTGGGGAAGACCCTGGGGGGTTCTGGGCAAAACAGAAACATTTGCTATTTACATTTATTCTGAGACAGTCTGGGCCCAAACAATGACCTAGTGGGGTTTGGCTAGATTAGAAAGGCTAGTGAAGAAAGGAATTCTCTTTGGAAGGCCAATTGGAAGGGGGTGGTGATTAGCCCCTCAGCCTATTGAGTTGTTAGCTGCCTGATCAGAGATTAAGGAGACAGAAATGACCAGATTTGGCAAGTGATTGGATTTGTGGGGTGAAGTAGATAAAGGGTGACACCAGATTTCCAAATCTGGACTGCTGAAGTGATAGTGGTGTTCAGTACTGGGGAAGTTTGTAAGAGATGTGGATTTGGGGGAAAGAGAAGGTCATCTGAGGTTCATATCCCATCTCATCTCTCCCTGCTCATTCTGTCTCTCCCAAAATGAAGAGAGAGGAAGTAGGGGTGTTCACTCATCAGTACCCTGGCAGAGAGCTCACTGTGAGTGGGATGTCAGGGGATTATTGTGTTTGCTGGAGGACTTCCCAATGGTACCTGCCCAGATTCTGCTCTGGGTACTCACTTTGCAGTTAGGGTATGACTGTCTAGAATAGGCAACATAGACTCAGACGGATGGAGGGCTAGGGATGGAATGGAATGGGGACGTATGGGTGATTAAGGATGGGTGTGGTCATGTTGGAAACAAGCCCCCATGATTGCCTATGTTGGGGAAAGGTGGGAGGCAAACCATCTTCCCACTCTCTTCTTGATTGGTCACACAACCTTTTGAATTGATTAGGGTAGTGATACCTACTCGGGAGACCACTGCCACTGGATGTAAATAAGGTTACAAGAAAATTAGGGCTAGGGGACAATATAGGTTTTCCCTACTTATAAGTAACAAGTTCTCTCCTGCTGTCACTGACTTTAACGTGCCAGTTGATATATCAAAGGGAATATTGAACTGACTGAGCTGGAGGACCCATGGCACCATGGAACCTTTTGAGACTGTTGCCAATCCCCTCTTGGGTACTATCTCTGTTGTGTTTCTCCTACTTGTTTGACTGCTACTTCTCATCCTTTGTCGGATCATCATCTATGCCCTGTCCTCTAAGCAGCCCTCCTTGAGGCTCTGTCCTGGGTTTTCACATGACTCTACAGATGATTCAGATCTAGGGATTCAGACCTAGCCTTTCTTCTGAGCTCCAGTCTCAGATTGCCAGTTCTCCATTGTATCTCTCTAACCAGATGTCTATTAAACATCTCAGACTCAACATGTCCAAAACAGAACTCACGATCATCTCTCCTTAACTACCCTTGTTCCAACCTTTTACATTTCTCACCACTCTTCCAGTCATTCAGATTCACAACCACAGGCTCATTCCAGACTTCCCCTTCCCTCACTGTCACCAGTTGGTTATTTGGTATTATTTCCATGATATTTCTTAGAAAGCATCCCCTTAAGTTTTATTTTTGTGGTAAGTTTTAGTTCCATTTACCACCTGTGACTTTGCAAGACAAAACACCCAGTCTTACAAACACTCCTCTTTTTGTATTGTCTCTTTTTTATTATAAGCTCCTTGAGGGCAGGGACCTTCTCATTTTTTGTATCTGTTAAGTAGGTGCTTTTTCTTTGATCGATTTCTTTCAGGTCCCTTTCTGTCCACTGAAACAGCCACTATGCTAGTTCAGACCCTGATCTACTCTGCCTGGTCTATAGAAATATTGAAAATAGCTGCTTGGTGCAGCTAGGTTGGGAAGTGGATTCAGGAGGAACTGAGTTCAAATATGGCCTCAGACCAAATACTTGACACACTTACTAGCCACTCTGTGACCCTGGGCAAGTCACTTAACCCCAATTGCCCAAAAAAAATAGGCTCCCAGTTGGACTCACCCCGATCCATCCTCCACTCATCTGTCAAAAGAATTTTCCTAAACTGTAAGTCTGACCATGTCACTCCCCTACTTAGTAAATTCCCATGTCTCCCTATTATATCTTTAGGATAAAGTAGCAAGTTAGTGTTGGTTTGGTGGGGTGTGTTGTTTGTTTGGGATTTTTGGTTTTGTTTTTTGATCATTTAAAGCCATTCACAACCAAGTCCCATTCTATTTTTCTAGACTTATTACAATCATTCACCTTCATAAA
This sequence comes from Phascolarctos cinereus, assembly GCF_003287225.1. Classification (NCBI taxonomy): domain Eukaryota; kingdom Metazoa; phylum Chordata; class Mammalia; order Diprotodontia; family Phascolarctidae; genus Phascolarctos; species Phascolarctos cinereus. The sequence continues at coordinate 51,987,640 of NW_027555514.1, read as the reverse complement.
AAATATACTCAAGCCACATTGACCTTTTTATGGTTCCTTATAGCACTCCCATCTCCCTGTCTTCATACTAGCTGGCACACCCCACCCCCATGCCTGGAATGCGCTTGTTCTCCCTCTCCCTCTCTCCTGCCTTGACCGATGACCTCCCTGGTGTCCTTTAAGCCCCAAATAAAATCCTGTCTTCCACAGGCAACCTTACCTAGTCCCTTTTCATTCTGGGGCCTTCTCTCAATTATTTCCTTAATTATTATCTCACCTCATTTACACACATTTGTTTGTTCTCCCCCCCCCCATTGTAATGAGGAGATTGTAATCTCGTTAAGGGCAGAGACTGTCTTTTGCTTCTTTTTGTGTCCCCAGTATTTAGCACAGTGCCTGGCACATAGTAGGAGCTTAATAAATGCTTACTGACCGGTTGACTGTACATTTGCTTCTTAAAATTGCTAGCTTTCTTCAAGGCTGAACTCAAGGACCATCCTCCCTCTACTTGAAGCCTTCCCTGGATGCCCTTATAGAGAGTTCTACCTTAAAACAAATTCACTATTGTATATGCCATTTAAATATGCACACACTCTGGTAGGTGATAGCTTGTTAGCCCCTCAAGGGCAAGGACTCTTACTTCTGAATCCCTGGTACCTGATGAGTGCTTAATAAATATTTATTGCTTTAGATCTTTCTTCTGCCCAAGGACTTTCAGTGGGCTACTGTTGCCTTTTAAAGTCCTTCAGAATCTGCCTTAGACCTGCATTTCCTACTTTTATTTCACATTATTACCTTCACGTACTCTTGTGTTCCAGCTAAACTTACCACCATCTTGGTTACTCCATAGACTACATAGCATTTTTGGCCTGCCTTGTTTTTGCACAGGCTGTCCCTCTATACCTGGATAGTACTCCTCCCACCCCTCTACCTCTCTGGCCGTGGCCTACAAGAAGCCTTTTCTGGTTCTTCTTAATTGGTAATGCTTTCTTCAGATTAGGGTCTATATTCTTTTCTGTGTGTATGTTATAGTCCCGCCTTTCCTCCCAATAGAATGTCCTTCAAGGGCGGAAACTATTCTTAGTTTTGTCTTCATTATTATGCCCAGAGCTTAGTTCAGAATTTTGTAGGCACTTGAGAAATACTTGTTGAATTGGATTAGAAGCTATTGAGTAAACTAGTACTAATACAAAAAAAAAAATCCTCTTCTGAAATCTTTAGAGATAGCCCAATTTTCTAGATTGTTTAACTATTTTAGATGGAAATATTTTGAAAATGCAGGTTTTTCAACTCTATGGCCTCTAAGGTCCTTTTTTTCAGCTCTAAAATGATTCCATATATGTAACAATATAATTTAGTTTTGATAATTCTTCCTCAGTGAAATTTTTCTTCACAAAATAAGGAATATGACCAGCAAAATAATGAAAGAAAAACCCTTGAAAATAAATTAATATGTAGAAATGTTTAAAGGAGTTGTGTCTCTAAGTTTGTGTATTTAGATGGTAGGAACTTTTGTCTTCTATATATTTGGCATGTTTAGAACACATTGAAATTAATTGTCAATGGTTCCCAAAATTAACATCTAAGGTAGAATTATTATTGATAACTTTTTAAAATATTCTTTTGTATAAAATTATACATAAGATAGCCATTGGGCTGCAACGGAAATACATTTCCTGTTTCCCCATTAGCTGGTTTAATGTTATTTTGAGGATGTATAATGTAGCCCCAAAGGAAATTTAACAGCCATCTTTTCTGAGTGACATACACTAAGGACCATAACAGATGTGACATACTAAGTTATTACCTCAGTTCTCCCTCCGCGTGGGGTTAGAGAAGTGACAACTTCTCAAGTGAAGGTCCACTTGAGAATGCTCTCCAGAACCCTGCATAGTAATTCAGCCACCTGGAGTCTCCAAAGGGAGTATAGTTACTGGGAAGAAAGGGTGGTAGGACACACCTGCCCTTTGAATAAGCCCCTACTTATCTTCAAAACCTTACCATGCAATTTGATTTAAAAAAAAAATTATGCCATGTGTTATCATATTCTGGATTAGCCATTTGCTTCTCTGAAGGTAAGAGGTTGAAGCAGAGCTCTCCTCTAATTTTATTAAAACTCAAAATAATTATGTAAAAATTGACCTTTCTATAAAACATCATCTAATCATAAAACTTTTTTTGTAGCAGGTGGTATCCAAATAAAAAATGAGAAAAATAGACCGTCTTTGAAAACTGTGAAAAATGATAACAAATCAGAAAAGTCTAAATATAAGCCACTCTGGGGAAAAGTCTTTTATCTTGATTTGCCATCTATTGTGATCTCTGAAAGACTGGAAAAGGACCTCAAGGAACTAGGAGGGGTAAGTTAAAATGTTGTATTTTAACAAAAAAATTTCCCACAAATTTATGTTATATGATTTTAACTTGTGCCCTCACTGCAACAGGGTAATCCTTCATGTCTCTAATGGATTCACTTTTCCACTCATTTCAATTACTATTCCAAACTTTTTTATCCCTCCTCAAATCTCTCCACACCCTCTCAGCTAAGGACTTCTTGTACTCTGTCCCCCCACCCCTATTAGGCCATTCCATAAGCACTCCCTCTTCTCCCATCCTCAGTCCACGTCCTCTCTAACTTGTCTTCCTTCTGTCCCTGATGAAGAGGTGTCTCCCTTCAACACACACCCCTAATGCCAGCTTTTGCCCTCTTCTCCAGCAGATTGCTCAACTCTCCTATCCCCTCACTGCTTCCTACCATCTACTCGTCGTCTGATACCTCATCTATACTTCTTGGCTAAACTCCTTGAGGAAGTGCTACACTAGAAGCTGCCACATCTTCTCCCACTTGCTTCCGAATCCAGCTATAATCTCACTTCTGAGTTTGTACAGTTGATCTGCCATCTCCAGAATGATCATTAATCTCTTCATTGCCAAATTTAATGGCCTGTTCTCAGTCGTCATACTTCTTGGACTCTCTGTAACCCCTTATACTGTTGATGACCTTCTCTTCTTTTAGGCATCTCAAACACAACATTTCCAAAACAGAAGTCATTCTCTTTCCCCTACAATCCCCCTCCCTTCCTAGCTTCATAGTTACTATCAAGGGCACCAGGCCCATGGTCTCTGTGACCCTTCAGCTCCTCTTGTGCACCCGCCACACAGCCAGTCTATTGTGAAATCTTGTCGTTTCAACCTTTCTGTCTCATGTAGTCGCTTTCACTGAGTTGTGCCATCCCACAGGCCCTCAGTGCCTCTCCCCTGCACTATGACAGTGCCTTCCCCTGCCTCAGGTTCTCCCCACTCCATACCATTCTCCATTCAGCTTCCAGAGTGGTTTTCCTAAAACACAGATCCTGACAGTGTCACCCCCAGGCCCCAGTGAAGTTCACTGGCTCCTTGTTACTTCCAGGATCAAATATAAAATCCTCTGTTTGGCATTTAAAACTCTTCCCACCTTTCCTGTCTTCTCACACTTTCTTCCCCACAGGCACTCTGATGATCCTGCTGCCCTGGCCTTCTTGCTGTTCTTCCTGTGGACTCCTTTTGCTGTCTGTGAATCTGTACTGGTTGTCCCTTCATACCTGGAATGCCCTCCCTCCTCTCCTTGGGCTCCTAGCTTCAGCAGCTTCCCTCAGTCTCAGCTGAGATGCTGCCTTCGGCAGAGGCCTTTCTTGGTCCTCACCCCTAGGGCCTCTCCTCTCTTTGCTGCTTTCATGTTCCTAGTTATTATACTCATGCCTCACGTTACAGTGGAAGCTACCGGAGGGCAAGGGCGATGGTTTTACTTTTCTGTGTATCCATCCCTAACTGTTAGCACAGTGTTTGGCATATTGGAAGTACACACTGAATGTATTCTTACTGACTGACTGACTGACTGGCTGGCTTTGTCAAAGTAGAACTTGGTCTTCTCTTCAGCAGTAGAGCAGAGTGGTTTGAAATAAAGTTTTCATTTTGAAAAAAATATTCCCTTGAAGAGACAGCATGCTTAGTAAATAGAGAGGAAGCTCTGGGTCAGGAAGACTTGGGTTGAAGTCTTGCCTCAGCGGGGCCATATCAGCACCACAGGCAGCTCGTTAAGCCAGCAGCTGCAGGTGAGTTGCATGTTTAGCTGTGGAGGTAATTTCCACTTTGGGAGTTCCCTAGACTTGTGAGATCAATTTTTGGGGAGGGAGTGGAAGAGGGAATAAAGAGTGCCAAGCTTAAAAGTGATGGTAGCTTTTTTTTTAACATGAAGACAAGATGATTGTTTAAAGGTGATCGTGAGATAGCAAGTTGAGTGGAGGCACATAGTGTGCTCTCACAAGTTGAAGGTCACTCTTCTAGGGCAGGTAATATGGTGTAATGGAAAGAGCTCCAAATTTAGAATCAGTAGTGCCATTTCAAATCTCACCACTGACAAGAATTTTGTGACCATGGTCAAGTCTCTCTGAGCCTCAGTTTCCTCAACTGTAAAATAGCTATAATAATACACACCGTACCTAGCTTATACCATTGTAGGGATGAAAAAAACACTTGGGAAGTAATTAATTTGTGCCAAGCTCATGCTTAGATTCTTGGCTTGGGCAGGAGCTCTTTAGTTTATTATTCACTGGTGTTATTCATCAGGAATCTGGGAGAAAAAGCATTAGTAGTCAAAAGTGGACCCAAAAAAAAGTGTGGTTTTGTGTGCAATGCTAAAATTCTCCTGGTTATTAATTTTTATATATGTGTAGAAATGCCTGTCATTTTTGGCTTTTATATATGTGCTTAAAATTGTAATCCCTATAAGAATACTTTTTTAAATATAAAATTTCCTGCTTTTTCACTGCTTATATTGTTTTTGACACAGAGTCAGGAAGGTTAACTAATATCTAAGATGATAGAATTAAGATCCAAAAAACCATTCCATAGGCAGAATAATATGCTAGACCTAGTAAGATGAAGTTTAATAGTATAAATGTTTTATCAACATGTGGAGTAAAAATTCTTCTAGTCTTATATGGGAAATGAAAAACTGCATCAGAACCAGATGGTCTGCCTCTCTGTGGACTGCTTAGACAACAGGGTTGAATGAAAAGGACATGGAAGGTGAATGGAAAACCAGCCCATTGTGAGTCAGCATTGGGAGACAGTAGCCAGATAGGCCAGAGCGACCTTCCACTGGCTTCCACTGCAGAAGTTAGACTCTCCTACCAAGTCTTTTACTCTACCTAGTTTGTGTCTTTCCCGAGCTAGTGGCTAAGAAAAATTGAGGAACTCTTTTGTAACATATCTATGTGAGATAGTAATGATAAAAGATGTCTCTCCAGGATTACATCATGAGGAACAGCTGGGGAGACAGCAAATAAACTGAAACCAAAAAGAAAGGAAAATGAAGGAATGAGGAAAGTAAAAGTTGATCTGCCTAATATCAGTACATAAGCAAAGTATTGCGGACAATGTGGTTTGACTCAGTTGAATTCTGCCCTGGTCATACCATATTCTGGGTGTCCCCTGTTCACCACTGGCTACTTCATCTGGGAGATACATTCCATTTGGGATGGTGAGGGGACTAGAAGTCTTACCATGTAAGGACTAGTTGAAGGAGCTGGAGGTGACTCAAGTGGATATATGATTACTTTCTTTAAAATTTTGATGGCATGTTAAATGGAAGAAAAATTAGATTTATTCTACTTGATCCTAGAGGACAGAAGTAAAACCAGTTCACAGAGAGACAAATTTTGGCTCAAAATAATGAAAAACTTTGAACAAATTAGAAGTGTCCAGAATTGGGTTTGGGTTCCTTTGGAGGAGGTAAATTCTCAGTTGGGTCTTAAGAGGATCCTTAGTGACACACCCCTCCTTGCCCCTCCCTCCTTGCCATAATGTTATAATACCTGCTTCAGCCTAGGTTGGATTTAAATGATGAACCTTGAGGTCCCTTCCAAAGTATGAGATTTGCATTATTAAATTAAGTTCTCTTAATTCTTACTAAGCACTTGACCTATAATCTTTACTCTATATGTTTATACATAATTGTAAGCTTGCTATGTGGTTTTGCAGAGCTTGGTTTCTAGGGCCAGCCAATGGATGGCATAGGCTAAGTGGGCTAGTTTACCCACACTCAGTCACTATTCAACTGAGATTGAATAGCATGGGAGCTCCAGGGTTGTTCCCAGGGACCTCATTTGACTGAAACCTAAAAAAAGGTAACAGTGCAGTTACTTCAGCATCAGTGCTTGCGTGGATCATTGATCTCTGTCAGTTTGACAGTTCCCTCCAGCTGACCACAGACTTCCATTCTTGCTATGTGCCTCAGGGGGCCCACCCAGAGTTCTCACCTGAATGGTAGCAGGAGAAGAGTAATCTGGCTGTCCACCTGTCATCCCTCTCCCTCCCAACTTCTCTTCTGGTCGTGTGATTCCTGGATGTTGCCTTCTTCCTGTTTGACTCTAGTTATATGTTATAGCCTACTCACACCTACTATACATCTTAGTGCCATTGTAGCAATACCAGTGAAAGTGTGGACATTGACAACTAGGGGTATAGATTCAGGAAAACCGGCATATCCATAGGGATAGTGGTCGACAGGTTCACATCCCAACCAACCATCCACTCAGTCTGTCTTACTGCCTGCTTGCTGTGGAACAAGTAACACCTTCTTTATACTTTTCTAGGACAAAACTTTCTTCCCTGGACATCTCTCTCCATGTGTGCTGTTATCCTGTCCTATTCCATATCAGAATGTAAGGCCCTGGAGTGTAGTGACTACTTCCATCTCAACATTGATTCGGCAGTGACTGTACTGTGGTGTGTGTGCTGTAGATTTATTGCAGTTAAATGAGGTGACTCAATTTGTAAAAAAAAAAAAAACCATTCACTACAGTTTTTGGTTTTGTTTGTTTGTTTTTGCTTTTTTGGTGAGGCAGTTGGGATTAAGTGACTTACCCAGGGTCATACAGCTAGTAAGTGTCAAGTGTCTGAGGCTGGCTTTGAACTCAGGTCCTCCTGACTCTAAGGCTGGAGCTCTATCCACTGTACCACCTAGCTGCCCCTCACCACAGTTTTAATTGGGAGAGGGGGAAATTTCATGGAGAGAATGGCATGCTATTTTTTTGTTTTTATTAGGAAAAAGAGTCTGAGCAGTAACCAGAACTGCAGTGTCTCTTTCAATGTCTGATCAGTGTGAGGAGTTCAGAATACTTTTCAAGTGTAGCAAAGCCTGGGTTCCCCAGTGTCTTGTGCTGTCATTCCTGTACTCACCTTCCCTTCGAATCAGCAAGCACTTTGAGCTGCTTTACCTCTAGGTATTTTTGAACCATCTGCACTCTCTCCTGGGCCCGTCTTGAGGGATGGTGAGTGGAGGAACTTAAAAGTAATTTCTCAGTTTGTCACTTGGCATCCTCCTCTTCAGTGACATAATAGGCAATCCTCGGGGGTTCTTGTGGCTGAAAAATGTAACACCCAACCTAATAGTAACCTTCTCTTCATTTAGCTAAGCTGTTCTTCAGAAGGCAGACATCATCAAGGTTTACACAGTACTTTCGTGAAGCATTTCCTTCATTTTATTCTCACAACAACTGTGAGAGCTCTGTAAGTGCTATTATCCACATTTTAGAGATGAGGAAACTGAGGCAGGCAGTGATTTGTGCAGAGCCACACAGTGTCTGAGGTAGGATTTGAACTCAGGTCTTCCAGATTTCAGGTCCTGTGTTCTATCCACCAAGCCATCTAGCCTTCTTGTTTGGGCCATCATTAGCCCCTGCTTCCACCATTCTAACAATGAACAAATTTAAAATGTTGGTAGAAGGGAGCCTAGGATTATACAAGTCGGTGTTCTGTAAGGCAGTATTGCCTAATGCAAAGAGTACTAGACTTGGTGAGCTAATTCCTGAGTATATACCTCTCAGCACCAGCTCTGCGGTCAGAGACGAGTTACTTGTCCTTTTATTCCTAAAAAAAGAGCTAGAAATACCAGAGTACTGTTTCTTGGGGCCATTGTGAGGCTCTTGTTAGAGAATGTGTATAAAGCACTAGACACACCTCAGAGCATTAGATAAACGTCAGTGGTGACTGTGGTTATTCCAATACAGCTGTTGCTGTTATATTTGTCCCTCGTTCTTGAAGAGGACCATGACATCAGGGAGATGATGACATGACTTGCAGTTGACTTTGATTTGAGGGAGGGAGGGCTGTGCGAGGTCACCAGGTGCACTTTCTCCTCCAGAGCCATCGGAGTCCAGTGGTCAGGTGTTCATCAGGATGACTGTAGATGGCCCACGATGCAATGGGAGACCCTGGCCTTTTTAAGCTAAGATCTTTTCAGATTTTCACTTTGAGGCAACGCCCATTCAGTTTATAGGTCTCTTTAAGAAGTAAGTCAAAGGAAGGCCCCTTTAATTAAAAAAAAAATCAAACTGAGGGGAGAAGACCCTCAGGATTTCTGGCCAAAAGAGAAACAGTTATGATTTACGATCACTCTGAACTAGGAGGGCCCAAAAAATAGCCATTAAGTGGTGCTTGGGCAGGGACCTGTTGTCCAATCTGTGAGCTCCAGAGTGAATTGGGTTTAAGGCTTGATCTTTGAGAAAAAAATCTAGGCAGTAAACCCTTGAGAGAGAAGGGAGATGGGGGGAGAGAGAGAGAAAGGAGATGAGGCGAGCTGAGTTACCCAACTGGAACTGGCCAGCTGGTTCCCTATTCAGGCAGCTTGGACTACTCACAGGTTGTAGCCATCTGGGTCCAGTGGCCAGATCATCAGGGTGACTGGGATGGCCCAGCCCAATGCAGCTAGCTTCCCATTTTAGGAAGAGCCAATAGGGTGTCCGGTGACAGGCTCAGCATCCTCGGTCATCTTGTCCAGCCTCCTCATTGTACTAGTGGCATAAATGAGAAAACCAAGAGGAGACTACGCGCTCAGAAAAGCCAGTGAGTATTAACTTGCAGACTCAGTGTATGCAGGGAGTTTGTGGTCGGGTAGGAGTCTCCTGACTCCTGGCCTGAGCAAAAACCACTTGAGGACCAGCTAGCTTTAAAAACTTGGAATAAGAAGAGACCCAGGCCCAAGTTACACCTCTAATACCTAATTGCTTTGTTACTTTGGACCAGCCCTTTTGAGTTTTCAACATTTACTTTCGTAAGATTTTGAGTTTTAACTTTTCTCTCCCTCCATCTTCTTTCCCCTTCCCCAAGACTGTGTGCAATCTGATATAGCCTGTACTTAACACATTCATATTAAACATATGGCCCAACCTTTTAACCGACCTCCTGAGTTTCAGTTTCCTCCTCTATAAAAGGACAGTAGCAAACACTTAATAGTGTTATGAGAATTGAATCATTTAAAGTGAGTCATGTGGCAGATCTTATAATGCTAGGAAAATGTCTGTTGTCATTATGTCTTGTTTAAAAACAGGGGGCTTTAATGCTTCCATCACATTTTTCAAAAAGAAAATGATTTTCTCCTGATCTGGAAGGTTGGGAATAAGCTGTTGCATCTAACCAAAGTCTTCTTTCATGTAGTAACGTCCCCATCTGCTGGAGCTTTGAAATATTGCTACAAAGTGTTTTGAGGTGGTGGTTTTTTTGTTTTGTTTCTTTTGATTGGTATTGTGTTTTTGTATCAGCACAACTAAACAGTCTTTGTAAGTTAGCTTTTATTGTGTTGCAGTGTGTTTTATGACCCATCTTGAAATATGATGGTGAGCAGAGTTATTTCTAAGGCGGTGTCATTTTGAGTCTGGTGTGCCATCAGACTCTTAAGGCATTGGTTAATCTCCGAATTATGTAACTTTATTTTAATTTTTCCTGCTTACATTGTAAAGCCCTGGAGGAGTTCATATGATTTGCCGTTTTTCTCTTCAGTTTCGTGTTATAGCTGTCTAAATTCCTTTTTAGAAGGCTTTATATTTCTTCAGAGAGCTGAACAGTTAATGGTGCTTTTTTTCATATTTACTTAGTGCTCGGTTACTTTTTGATGGTTATCTTAATAATGATATAAGAAGGCAGGGACGGTTTCTTTTTTTTGGCAGCACCTAGTTCACTGCCTGGCAGGCACATACACTTAATAATTGCTTCTTGATTTATTGAGTGATTGATTGATTGATTGGTGCTTGTGTAGAATCAGTATTAGCATTGATGTTGATTCCATAAACCACACATCTCATTGCTATAATTATGCCTTTATGGTAAAAATGTGTCTTTCAGAAAGTTGGATGAGTTCATCATTTGTAAGCTAGAGGGCACTAAACTGAATTTGTTTGACATTTTGAGTAACACAAGCTTATCATATTCTTGGTGTTTTATTTTACCTTTTTCGATATTTTTTTTTAAAGAGAGTTGAAGAATTTCTCAGCAAAGATATAAGTTACCTAATTTCAAATAAAAAGGAAGCAAAATATGCTCAGACATTGGGATGTATTTCTCCTGTCCCAAGTCCAGAATCAACATATACGGGAGGAAATACTTCACCTCATCCTAGCTGTGATGGAAGTTCATTGAAGACTCCAGATCCAGTAAGTTTCTTCCACATATTCACTAGTTAATAAGGTTTATAACTTGAAAACCTTGTGACTTATATTAATTAGCTTTGTTGCCTCTCTTAATAATGTGTGTGAATCTGCTTTGCTTTTCCCATTACTTTCAAGGACAAGGCCATTTCATAGTGTCTCAACTTAGATGCTTATGCAATCCTTACAATATAAATAAACAACAAATAAATGTGTAAATATACATTGTTTATGCCTTTCCTATTTACAGAATATTGTCCAAGCTTTCCAGGTGCATTTTATTTTTCAAATGACAGCAAAAGAGGATAAGACTAGGGAATCGCCCTGTTACATCATTAGTATAGGGTGCTTCCAGTGAGGAATACCCTCTCCCAGGGCAGCTTGGCCCCCTTCTCTGCAACTAACATCATCCTAGATGTGCCCTGGGCCCTTTGAGTTCAGTGACTTCCTGAGACTCATCAAGCTAGTGTGTGTCAGAGACAGGATTGGCCGGCTTTGTCTGCATCATATGTCATACTGCTTCTGACAACTCGAAGAAAGTGGTAACCTGTTCTGGGGCGGGGCTTTCTTTAATAGAGTGCCAGAGAGACAGCTGGATCCAAATCACCTGCGTCACAAAGGGGTTTTTCAGTGGGAAAAATCTAAGACCCAGGTAGCCTGATTATAAAATTAAGGAGAGGAAACACAGACTTTATTCAATAAATACAACAAACGTGTTGTAAATGTGCTTCAGGTACATTTTATGGCCAGTTTAAGGACCTGTGGAAGGATGGGAAGGTGGGAGAATCAGACCAGACTGCTCACTCTTTCTTAGAGGAAGGAAGGAAATACACACAGAAGTAAAATAAGGATGATAGATAGCACTTTCAGGTTTGCATAGCATCTTACATATATTCTCTCATTTGATCCTTCCATCAGCCCTGTAAGGAAAGTGCTGTTATTATCCCCGTTTTACTGATGAGGAAAAGAAGCAGAAAGGGGTTAAACAACTTTCCTAAAGTCATACGGCTAGTAAACGTCTCAGGCAAGATTTGAACTCATCTCTTTCTGGCACCAAGTCCAATGCTCTATCTGCTATAGCCCCTAGTTACCTCAAACAAACAAGAGGGATGACTTAGTAGATTCCAGAATCACCTTTAAAGAATTGACATACCCTTGCTATCCATATGGGCTATTATTGGAAAAGCCATTGGACTTTTTGTATTAGGAACTAGAATTATGCAGTCAATTCACTCTTGTTTTCAAATATTATTTGAGTGGAACAAAGCAAAGATAGGAAAGAGCTCAGAGAAACATTTCCAGTGCTGTTTAGCTGAGAAGTGTACTAAAGAGAGCAGAACAGTGCGAGTTCAAGTCTAGTTCTGCTGATTAGCCCTCTGACCTTGCCTGCTGTGAATTTAATTTTCATCATCTCTAAAATAAGGATAAGAAATCTGCTCTGCCTGTTTATCATACATGGCCATTGTGAAGATTGAGTGAGAACTTATGTGAAATGCTTTGGAAAAAACTTACCAGCAAAACCTGGAAAAGAGAAGACTTAGAAGAAATATAATCTTCAAATCTTTGAAGGGCTATGGTGTAGAAGAGGAACTAGACCTCCTGCACTTGATCCAAGAGTGCAGAAACTGGCACAATTAGAGCGAGCTAGAAGCAGAATGGGCTACTGGGGAGGTCACGAGCCCCCAGGAGTGGAGGCGTATAGCAAAGGCTATACGACCCCTTGTGGGGTCTTCTAGAAAAGATCCACGCTTCATAGAGGTGTTGGTCTAGGGCATTTCTGAGGTCCCCTCCAAGTGTGAGATTCTGTGATACATCATCAAGCGCTACATAAATCTGTTACTAAGCATTTTGTTTAATCCTTGGAAAGATGGGGCCACCTTTGTATTATTCGTTGTGTCCACTTATTGTGCAACGAGTACCAATGGGATACATCTGTCCTTATAATACAACAGTAGTCATTTTAGAAGTGTTCTTCTGACGTATGTCTGTGCTTCATAGAAACGTATGTTCCTTTAAAATGATTAGGTTTTATTTTTCTTTGGTTTACAAACGACCAATTTTTTTTTCCCCATAGGTATGTATGAGCAGAGGCAAATTATTAGTTGAAAAGGCTATCAAGGAACATGTAAGTTGGCAAATTTTTAACAATAATCAAGTGAAAATTTCACTGGACAATTATGTAGATTGTTTTAATTACCTCTTAAAGTTTGGAATGCTAGCTACTCATGACACCCTTCATTTTAAAATTTTTAGTGTAGACATTCCCTAACTTTCTTGTTTCTAGCTGTTCAGAGTGAGTGTCATGTATCTCCTTTTTTAGAGCACAGCATCTACTTTAAGATGCACATTTTGTGATCTTTTTAAAGATTTGACACCTCATTGTATTTTTGCTACTAAAAACAGTCAGATTTTTGGTAAAGATTCCACCTGTGGTTTCACCCATTCTTTTGCTATCTTCCCTTTGAGGTATTTTGAAAATCTAACCCTGATTATCCTATTAATGTTATCTGCAGTCTGGATTTATTCTGTTTGTAGTTATATTAGCTTCAGTTTCCCTGCCAGATTTCTTCTTGAGCACCATTTCCCTTTTTTCACGCAGCACATTGGAAGCCGAAGTGATGGCAGCATGATAAAGGGCGTTGACTCTGGAGTCAGAGAACCCAGGTTCAAATTCTGTCTCTTAGCGTGACTCCCCAGGTGTCCTTGGGGGAATCATTAAAGCATTCTGGGCCCTAGTAAAATGGGGAGATTAGATCTGGTCTTTGAAATCTTTTCCTAGTCTTGAGCTCCAGTTTCCACCACCAGTAGTCATAAAAAGATTATTTTAGAAACAGCTGCAAATCTCTTATCTCATTTTGCATCTTTATCTAAGACTCCTGGCTTCTCTTGCCCTTAGCCTTGTGATCCAGGGTGAGTGTTGGCTAAGGTGAATATCCTTTTCTCTCGCTGCTGTCACCCAACTGAAGTTCCTCTCCTCCTTCAGGAGAAAAATTAGGTCCAGAGACCTGGAATCAGTAGAAGAGGAGTGTGGTGAGCTGGCTGCAGAGAGGCCCCGCTCTGGCACACTGACTGGGGACCTGGGCCAGTCAGGGGTGCTGTAACTGCAGAGAAAGGACTGAGCTGGGGTGGAGAGGAATTTCTTCACGGGGGGCCCTACCCAGGTGACACCATACGTTTGATTTTAGAGAAGAAGATGGGTAGCAGTAGAGAGCACCCTGTGTCTTAGTCTTCCTAAATAAGCCCCTTTTTTTTCCTCATTATGATCTCAGCCGTATCCACCTCTCCCTGTTCTAGCCATTCATCAGCCCTGCTCTCACCTCATTTTCTTCCTTGACTCTTAAGCCTGTGCTGCTCTTTCCTCCTCTGTTCCTTAGCACCTTGTGCTCCCATAGTCAGACCTTTACACACTCCAGCCCTCAGTTGCCCTCACTGTCCTCCCCTACCTATAGCCACTTAATAATAGCACCTGCCAGAGTGGCTGCCTAGAAACCTAGGAGGGGCACGATAAATGCTTATTGATTGACTGACAGTTAATTGAAGAATGTTGAGGTCAGTCAACTGTACTGCTTCCACTGCATATTGATGATATTATCTAATCAGAACTGCGCTCTCACTACAAGTGAAATCCTTTTACCCTTTCCCAAATGACTAATAGACGTATCTCCACAGTGCTCCTGTCCCAACCCGCTCCCATCAGCTTCAGCAGAGGAGCTCACCACCTGTTTCACAGAGAAAACAGACTGTCATCCATGATAGTCAAAACTCCCCACCCCTTATAACATCTCTCCTCTGTTGTTCCAGTTTCTGAGCAAGAGGGGGCCTTTCTCCTGACCATTTCAACCTTTCTAATCATTTCTAATCTGATCTTTCAGAGTTGATCCAATCCCTACCACATTTCTTGGAGATTGAACTCATGATCATTTCCTACCCCTTACGTTCTTTACTTTGTCTCCTGACTCCTTCATGCCACTTGTGTGCATACTGGGCTCTCTCCCATCCTTAAAGTCTTCTCTAGATTGTTCCATCCTCTGGAGCTATTATCTTATAGTGCATAGGCTATATTTATACCAAAGGAATCAAAACCTTGTGGGCAACCTAAATATGATAAACCTCTCAGTCCTAAACCTGTCTTCAGACAATAGACAGTCTGCTACTGATACTGTACTTGAATCCTTTCCAGGTTATGAGACCTTCATTTCACTTACATAACAATCAGGTCACTGTAACGCTTAGTAGGACTTTTCTTTGGTGGCCATCTGCTTCTGAGACATTTTTAGCTGGGTTTCTCATAGGCGTCTCAAACTTGAAATGTTCCAAAGAGATCTAATTTCCTCCTTCATCCAAAGTACTAACCTGTTTGTGTTGAATGCATCACCGTCTTTCCAGGCCTACAGATGGCAGTTTTGTCCTTGATTCTCTCTTCCTCACCTCCCCCCCATCCAGTCAATTGTCAGCCCACAACATATCTTGCATCTGCTCCCTTCTCACTACTCCTGTAGCCACCACCCTAGTATCGATCTTCAGGAGCTCTTATGCCAGCTTCCTAATAGTACTGCTGGCTTCCATCCTCTCTTCTCTCTAATCCATCCTTTACATTGCTGCCAAAAATAACCTTCCTAAGGTAAGTCTGACCACACCACTCCCCTGTTCAGAAATTACTTGCTTCCTGTTACCTGCCTCTAAGGTAAAATGAATTCAGCTTGGCACAGTAAGGCCCTTCACAGTCTGGTTCCAGCCTGCCTTTCCAGGCTGATTTCATATTCTACTTCATGCATTTCTTGTTCCAGTCAAATTGACCTAGTTACTGTTGCCTACACTTGGCAACCCAGTCTGTTCACCAAGCCTGAAAGGCAGTCCTTGTTCACCTGAGCTACCTTCATGTCTGTCTTCCTACTGCTAGCCTTTCTTAAACCCCCCCCAACACCCCAAAATGGTTAGTGCTCCCTCCCTCCTCAAGTAAATACACATATGCTTATATTTGTACGTGGCATTTCCCGTTGTAAAATATAAGCTCCTTGAGATGGAATTGTTTTTCATTTTGTCCATGTATCTCCAGCATTAGCACAGTACTTTCATGTAGTAAATTTTTGCTACATGTCTGGTGCACTGGATTGAATTTAGATGGCCAGCCAAAAACTCATTTTGACCAAAGCCATGGATTTAGTGACCTTGCAAAGATATGAACTATAGGAAAGTACTAACTTTTTAACAGGATTGTGGTATCTAGAATAGCTTTGGCTGTCTCTTTATCAAAGACTTTTTTTTTTGGACAAAGACTTTTTTAAAGGAGAGAATACAAATAGATTCAAAATTGATGCTCTGATAGTCAAAAAAAGCAAGTACCTTATTTCTTCTAAAGAAGCCTTACTCAGTTGCAGTAGTATTTAGCACTGCAAATAAACTTTTCTGAAAAGTATTGTCTTTATTTTTTATAGGAATTCATCCCTTCAAATAGTATCCTGTCAAATGCTTTATCCTGGGGAGTGAAAATTCTTCATATTGATGGTAATTTTGTTTTCCTTTGGTTGTCACAATTTATCTATGAAAATCCTAGAACCAATCATAGAAAAAACAGCAGTATATACGTTGCCTGGAATCCTTCTGTTTGTACCTTGTTCGTTTCCAGTTTCCTTTTTGGACTTTTATCTTACCAAGTGTCATTTGTACTTTATTTTTTAACTCTGAATAGAAATAACTTTAAACCTTTTTTTCTTTTAATAAAGATATTAAATGCTATATTGAACAAAAGAAAAAAGAATTGTATCTGATCAAGAAATCAAGCACATCACTAAGAGAGGTGGTGAGTATTTTTCTAAATATTTGAAATCATTAAAGAAGGGAAATGTCTTGGCAGAATCATGTTTTTGTCCTCCTGCTTTTAGTTCCAATGATATGCCTTCTCCTGGATCTTTCTAATGCAAACAAATAAATGTGAGGGAAAATGTTCCTTTTTTTTTGTAATCAATCTATTATTTATGTTTAGTATCCTTTTTAAATTTTGAGCTCCAAATTGTCTCCATTCCACCCACTGAGAAGGCAAGCATTCAGTTACATGTGTGAAATCATGCAAAATATTATTTCCATATTAGCCAAACCTCCCAAAAAAAGCAAGAAAAAATTTTCAAAGTGAGAAATTATACTTCAGTTTGCACTCGGGAGTTCATCAGTTCTCGAGGCAGGTGGCATTTTTCATCATGGTCTTTTGGCACTTTATGGATTATGGTATTAATCAAAGTATCTAAGTCGTTCATAGTTGTTCATCATATAATACTGCTTTTACTGTGTACAATGTTCGCCTGGTTTTGCTCATTTCACTCTGCATCTTTTTATGGAAGTCTTTCCAAGTTTTTCTGAAGTCATCCTGCTCATCATTTCTCATAGCACAGTAATTTTCCATTACAATCATATGCCACAGCTTGTTTGGTCATTCCCTAATTGATGAACATCCCCTCAATTTCCAATCCTTTGACACCACAAAAAGTTGCTATGAATATTTTTGTACACATAGGTCCTTTTCTTTTTTCTTTGGGATACAGACAAAAATGCTCCTTTCAAAGAAAGCCTGAAGGGTTGACCCCTGAGGAGTGCTTCTGATTGGCTCCAAGGTGTTGCTGCTTTTCCTTTAAATCTGATTGTAGACCTGGGTGAGAATCTGGACATCTGGGGACTTTTTTTTTAAATAAAAAAAACAAAATAAAGATTATCTTGGCTTAGATACTGACAAAAAACAGCCTGGCTGCTTAAGAGCTTCACTCCGCTTCCTGCTCTTATATCCCACGGGGGCAGGGCAAGATCTCATTAGCAGCCAGTCTTCCCTGGTGCTGGGCGCAGTGCTTTACACTGTATGGGCATTTAAAGTCAGAGTCTTATTACTGAGTAATGTAGAGGATTAGAGGCTAGCAGGTTTTTTTAAAATTCCTTTTAACTGAATGAATGGTGTCTTCTTGTTACTTCTTCCCTTTTCCCATGCATGGGCGCTAACTGAGAGGGCAGTGGTTTATGCATTGTAGTCAGACTCGCATAATTTAATGACTGGAGGGAGTGTTAGAGTGGTGTAGTCACAAGTCCCCTCTGCTGCTGCTTCTTGTGGCACGTGGAGCAAGTCTGGTAGTCTCTCAGTGCCTCAGTTTCTTCATTTGTAAAATGAAAGAAAGTCCTAGTACCTAACCAATCCCTGTTATTTGTGGGTGAAGAACCTACGGTCAGTAGAGATGAGGTTGTGTCGTTAGTTAAATTGTAGTAGAAACAAAGCTGGTCTTCTGACTTCCGACACTGTCCCCTTTTTCAGTGTGCCAGACTGCCTTCTCTTTATTAAAAACACAAAGGCAAGTAGAACTGATTTTTTAGTTGTTTTATTATCACCCAATTTTATTTTCCTCTGTATTCAGAATGAATTAGTGAAGTGAATTTAAGTGACTGCCTTGATTTGTTACCTATATAATCTTGAAGAACATTTGTGATAATTAGTTGAGAAAAAATAACTAAATACAAGTTATTTTTAACACATGTCTACATAAATAAACGAGGCCCCAGAAAGGCAGTATGAGATTGAAAACAAGAAAGAAAGACAAAAGTCTCTACATCTGGAACTGCCTTGGGTCTCAGCCTGTGTGACTGGGAGCCTTCATTTCTTGTCAGAAAGTGAAGATCACACTTGGGCTGCCTCCCTCATAGAGTTGAAGAGAAAGCTCTTTATAAGCCCTAATGTCCTGTGTCAATGGGAGCTATTATGTCAGCTGTGTTTTTATTCAAAAGACTCCAATAAAGTCTCACTCTGATGACATGAAAGGGCGTGACAGTGTCCTGGAACCTCAAAGGCTGTTTGTGTGGAGTTTGAGTTCTCTCGTGTCCTGCAAAATTGGGAAAGACTTAGGGTACGGCCCACCTGATACAGACAGTATGCCTGTCCTCTGACGATTCGAAGACCCTCTTTACCAGAAAGCTGGCCACCAAGAAGTGGAATTCTGCTAAGGCGTGGGAAGGTTGTGAATTTACTTACATGAATTATCCCTGCTTTTTACAGTAGTTTTCTACATTTAGAATTACTGATTAGTGAAAAAAATTGACAATGCAGTTACAATAAAAGACCTTGTTCTTAAACTGAATATTCTCACCAGCTGTCTTTTCTTTCTTTCAGGGAAAACGAGTAGATATTCAGAAAACAAAAAGTAAGTATTTTGGCATCTTTAAAAGTGCTTTCTTTTTAAAACAAAAGTTCATAGGATTATATCAGCAGGCCTTTTATGACAATCTGTGGCTCTCTGGCAGCAGAATTCAAGTCTGGAAGTCCGAAAAATTAGACACTTTATGAAGCTGCCACATGCTAGCAGTATGGTAGCGAATTAATTACTGAATATCTCTGAGACTCTGTTTCCTCAGTTGTAAATGGGACGTACCATTTCTCCTTTTCCTCTGGGTTGTTGTGAGAATTAAATAAATTCGTGTCTGTGATAGTGCTCTTTAAACTGGTGATATTATTGCCTTTTGGCAGGGTTAAGAGTGGTAAACAGAGTAACCCGTAGACTGGCTATAAAAAGATGAAAATGTGCCGTTAGGATTATTTTGTAAAGATCTTTGCCTGTGGATTTATTCGTATTTAACAATAAAGGAATGTTTTGTGTGTTTCCCAGCAGGAAGGCTCAAAAAGCCATTTGTAAAGGTAGAAGATTCAAGCCAGTAAGTACAAAGTGTGAGATCTAAGTAAAAATGGAGGAAATAGTTTAGTAATTTTGTTTGAAGGTTTCTACTCTCCAGTTTTAAAGGAAAAACAAAGGTTGTACAGTTACATTCCATAAAGTACATTTAATTAGAGAAAAGACAGGTTTTAAAATAGAATTTGATTCAGAATAAATGCTATGTAAAGGCAGATTTGAGATAGCAAATATGAAGATGGTTTATCTGATTCCTTTGTGGTGGCGATTAGAAATCAGACCTGATAAAACCTTATGGGTGATGTTTCAAAGTTTATATGAGAAGTCAGGAGATGTGTCCTTCCTGTACCATGGCCCCTGACCACTAGCCTGTCTTCCCCCTCTTCTAGAGCTGTGAGGTGTGCAAGAGACTGCTTGGAACCTCCTCTTTCCAGATGCCTGTTCTATCTGGGGTTTTTGTTTTATTATTTTAAACTACAATTTCTCTACCTGGAGTTTTATGAGAACTGTCACCTAGAACTGTTACTTTCATCATTGCATGGTAGGAATGGTTTTGAGGTAGGATTAAATAGAAAGGCATCAGGTCCTAGTGGACCAGAGCTGGCCTTAGAGTCAGGATGACCTGGGGTCAAGTCCTGCTTCATCAGACACATATTGACCATGTGGCCTTGGACATGTCACAACCTCTCAGTGCCCTTGGCAGCTATATAGGAATAAAAGTTGTAGAGTGAGTATAGATATGCTTTGGTAGAAGGGCTTTCCTCCCTTGAGAGTTCTGTAGGTCAATAAAATCACAATCCAAGTCTAAAAAAGACACATGTCTTCAGTTACCTGAGAGCATACTGTGCAGGCATCTGTTACAACTGATTTCAGCAGAAGAACCCTGAGAACTGACCGCACTTTTATTCACTAATCAACAAGCATTAGTTGTGGTACAGTGGATAGAACACAGGGCCTGGAATCTAGGAAGACTTGAGTTCAAATGCAGCCTCAGACACTTACTAGCTGTTAAGTCACTTAATCTTGTTTGCCTCAGTTTCCTCATCTGTAAAATGAACTGGACAAGGAAATGACAACTAAAAAACCCCAAATGGGGTCACGAAGAGTCAGACATGACTGAAAACAGCTGAACAAGAACATGTGCAGTGTGTGTGTGTGTGCTGAGCACTGCATCTCTGCTGTGACTCTTATTGGAGACCAGAGTTCCTAAGAAAGATTTTGAATTAGGGCAAGTTTTTCCGGTTGCTCTTCGTTTAGGAAATGTCTCTTTGTGCCTCTGGTTTTCAGAAGCATCTGGTGAATATCCCTCTGGGGCTTATGGGTGCCACTTACATAAAGGCTCTGCTGGTTTTAACCCCAGTGGGAAGGGCTCTCTTCATAATTGTATTATTCTCACAGGTGAAAGAAAACCAGGCTTGAGGTTTAAAGTGTTCTCAGAAGATGATGTGTGTAGTCTGAGGCAGCACGATGTTAGTGGGCTTCAGTGCCAAGAAGACCCGGTAGATTCAGGTTCCATTGGCTCCCCAGCCCTGTCCCTAACCTTAGTGCTTGTTGCAGAGAAGCTGCTCCCTGCATTGGTCGAGGGAAGCCCCCATGTCCCCTGTATGTATTCGAAGATCTGATTGGCTCAGACCTTGCCATGTGGTAACTTGGGTATTTTTAAGAACTAAGCGAATGTATGATGTGTTAAGTAAGTTATTTATAGCTAAATGAAATATTTGGTTCTGAAATATAAAACTTCTGTTTACAAAGCAGTTTTATTTATTTCATTTCACCTTAAAATTTCTTTTTCTCCCCGTCTTCCAGCCATTACAGACCATTTTACCTTCAGCTGTCCAATATACCTCTTATAAACTATTCCGTTCTAAACCCTGCAGTCCTTTTGATTTGGATAAAACGTCTAGTCTGCAGAAACAAACACAAGCTAAACAAAGGTTGGTTTGAATCTTTAATTTTAATAATTACATTCTTTTAATCTCTGCTGTGCTACTATTCAAATAGATCTTTGTTTTGAAGGTAAACAGGTTATACCTGATTGAATAAGAAACCAGCTGTAGCTGCTGCGAGCTTTTCTCTGTTTCTGCAACCCCCCCCCCGTCCCCAGCGCTCCCCAAGTTCCCAGCTCCCCTTCATGTGGTGTTTTCTCCTGGTAAAGGGCAGGGACCAGCTTGCTGGGTTTGCATGCTTGTGTTTGTGTCCCCTGCACTTAGTGTACCACTGGACAGAGTCAGGCACCATTAAATCTCCCTCCCTTGTCTAGTCCTGGAGTGTGGGAGTCTTCCAGGGTGCAGCCTGAGGGCCTCCTATCTTCTCTCTACGCCAGGGGTTCATAGTCTTTTTTGTGTCATGTATTATCTTTGGCAGATAAAGCTTAATGCTACTATGGGGTTTTACCTGTGTTCATAATTGAAGGAAATGTTCATTTTCAGTTAAAGGTTAGTGAAAGAAAGAGAGGTGTTTTCTGATCCATGTTCTCTATCCCTGGACCCCCTAGACCTGAGAACAGGACATCCTGATCTATACTCTTGCTTATCTCGTTGGCTTCCTTGGCTTCAGTTGTCATTTCTGCAGATGACTCGCAGATCCAGGTATTCTGTGCTAACCTAACTCTGTCCCTCTTCCTAACTTCTTTTCACATTTCTTTTGAGGACTTTGCCATGCTTCTGGTAACCGTTTGCAACCTAAAGTCCCCCCTACCTGCTTCCGCTCCTCACCCCCATGTCCAAAAATGATGTGATTTTTTATAGTCTTTTAATGTTTGCAGAAAGCTTTATGTGTATTATCTCAGTTGGTGTTTACAGCAACCCACTGAAGTGAGTGTTAGGCACATTTTGCAGATGAGGGTACTAAGGCTCAGAGTGGTTAAGGAACTTGGTCCCATTGCAGATGCCCTTCAGAAATGGGGCAAGGCCTGCATTCAGCCTTACTGCACTGTGTAATTCTGTTTTCACCCCATCTCTTGCATCTGCCTTCGCCACTTCCCCAGCCACCCTCCAGGTGCAGGCCTTTATCACTTCTCACTTAGCCTGTTGTAAAATAACTTCTTAGTTGATTTCCTTGCTTCTAGTGTCTCCTCTCTTTAGTATATCCTCCTAACAGCCACCAAATTAATAGTCGTGAAATACAAGTCTGTCCATGGCCCTCCCTTGTTCAGAAAACCTACGGTGGGTGGCTCTGTTGTGTCCAGGATAAAATACCAGTTTCTCACCTTGTCGTTTATAGCAGCCGGTTTTACAGAGTGTGGCTGCTGCGCATGCTATAGCTTCTTGGAGCCCCAGGTGAGAGTTGGGTGGCAGGTGACACCCAGGGTGGGTGAGCAGCCCTGAAAAGGGCTCAGCAAGCCCTCGGTTGAGGATCACCTACAGGCCTCAAACCCTTTGGGGAGTTAGGGGGTGTCCTACCCCAAGCATGTGAAGAGTTCCCCCACAGAATGGGCAGGTGAGAACAGTGTTCCAGCAGCCACAGAGGTGGGTGAAGCAGGTGCCGTGGTCCGTCGAAGATGCCCCGAGGCCATCCACTGCATCCTGGGCCATCGCCAGTGAGGCTGGTGACTCTGTGCAGCTCTGCCTCACTGAAATCCAGTTCACTCACAAGTCAGGAGACCGCCCCGTGTGCTCATGGAGCTCTTCAAAAACAACAGAATATAGTAGCTGACGTTTCTGTCGTGCTTTTCAGTCTACAAAGCACTTTACAAATATTACCTCATTTGATTCTCACAACAGTTCTAGAAGGTAGATGCTGTTGTTATTTCCACAGATGGGTAAACTGAGATCAACAAAGCATCACAGCTAGACAGTGGATAGAGCAGTGGGCCTGGAGTCAGGAAGTCCTGAATTCAAATCCACCCTCAGACATTTGCTGGTTATATGACCCTGGACAAGTCAATTCACTTCTCTTTGTCTCAGTTTCCTCAAGTGTAGAGTGGGGGTAATAGCAGCAGCTACCTCCCTGGATTGTTATGAGGATCAGGTGAGGTAATATTTGTGAAAGGCACTGTGTAAATGATTATTCCCTTCCCTTCCCTTCCCTCCCCCTAGTGACTGCAGTGGAATTTGAATTCACTTCCTCCTGACTCCAGGACCTGCACTTTATCCACCATACCACTTTGTTGCCTCACTTACGACTTTCCACATCCCAGGGCAAACCTTATTTCATCCTCTCCTTAATTCACTCTGGGTCCTAGCCAGATTGGAGTACTACTACCTGTTCCCCACCCACCTGGACACTGCCATCCCAACTCCCTTTACTCTCTTGGAGTCCTTCTCTACTCCCTGCTGCTGCCTCGACTCCCCTTTGAACCTTCCATCCCTCACATGTTGTATTTGCTCGCCAAAGTGGAGGGTTGAGTGTGAGCTTTGTGAGAGCAGAGAACATTTCACTTTTGTCTTCTTATGCCCAGCCTCTTTGCATGATGGCTTGGAATTAGTCAGTGTTTATTGAATTGGATTTCGTGTCATCTAGTTTCTTAGGCTTATTATGGGTAACATTTTAAACAAAAATTTTTTTGTCATAACTTCTGAATATATTTCAAAGGTATTATACTGTTCTTTTCATGAGTGCTTCTAATGTCCATGATGTTTAAAAATAGTAGTTTATTAATTGGTTTGAAGCATTTCTTTAAATTTTATTTACATTACTAACTTGTTCTGTGGAAAAAAGGTTTTGCTAAGCAAAAGGAGTCGTTTTCTGTGAAAGTAACTTAGATTTTCTTTGCTGTCATTTAGGATAGATGTATCTTTCTGATAATTATATGACTATGATAAATATTTATAATAACTGTTCTTGTTTTTCATTTTCAAATAGAAAGTTGTGTCATAAAAATTGAACGTTAGCCCTAAATGTAGATGTGTATGGGGATTTTGCCCCATGCCCATTGGAAGCATTTGCCTTCTAACAGGAACCGAGCAGGCTGTGAAGCTGATGAAGGGCGCTGCCCACCCGCGCAGCCTCGCCTCCGAGAGAACAGGAAGAAGGGCTACTGCGAGTGCTGCTCCCAGAGATATGAGGCGCTACAGGCTGTATGCTTCCTCTTATCATTGGACAAAGGACAATTTTTAAAACTTCTTATTAGATAAATAAGTGGATTTTCAGTTTTTCCATGATTTAGAACTTGACAAGTATAGACAGAATAATTCAACAAAAAATTTTAGAGCCAAAATCAACTGTCAGATTTATTACTTATTTTTGAAAAGCCAGCATTTAAAATTTTCAAAAATTTTTGGTCTAATAGCTCTGGATCCCATGTGACATTCCATAAAAATCATAACTTTTGTATTAATTTGCTTACCTTTTTATTTAAATTGCATATTTGTTTGAATTCAGCAATATTGCTGCTTTTACAAAAATCATCTATTCCTGTTATTCCTGGCATACCTGCACAACCACTGGTAGTGAGTCTGATTCTGCTGCTCTAGAAAGATGCCAACACTCAGTGCTAGGAGGAAGAAATACAGATCTTCCCCGACAGAAACTGAAATGGCCTGGAAATGGTTCTTCTGAGAAGTTGTTTGTAAATAGAAAGTGTCACCTGTTTCTTTACTTTGTCCTTGAGCTTGAGTTTGTGCCACTGAATTAGCGTCAGGATAAAGGATCCCAGGGCCTACCGCAGAGAACAGGACCAAAGGCGTTTTTTTCTGGGCGTCTCAGCTCTCCTCCCTCTTCCATTTCTGAGATGTTTCTCTGGACACTTACATGTGATGGAGCCCTTAAGAGAACCGGGAGAGCAGTCTTTGGCTGAGGAGAAGATGCACACAAGCAGACAGACTTCTCAGAGCCTGGCCCCTTTTTCTTTTCCTTCCCATGTGTCCCCCTGGCTCCTTCCTCTTTTCTAATCTGCTGCCTTCTCTGAGATTACATTCCACCAGCAGAGGAGCTCCTTTAGGACAGGGATCTGGCTTTATTCTTTCTTTGTATCCCCATTGCTCAGCACAGGGTCTGAGACACAGTGCTTCATCAGTGCTCATTTACTTGAGGTGGTCTAGCTCAACATGCTCACTTTAAACAAGAAGGGACTGAATCCTAGACCAAGGGAAGTGACTTGCCTAAAGTCATCAACCACCACCAAAACTCAGGCTTCCATCTGTAGTAGGAATTTGAGGGAATAAATTTGTGCCCTAAAATGTCCATGTAAGGCATATTATTTTTTAAAAATTCATCAAGTAAAACAATGTTAAGCGATAGCATTATATGAAAGGACCCTGCGTGCTGCATATAACTTCCCTTATACAAGCAAGTGATATTGGAAAAGTTCCTGAGAAGAAGGCTCTTCTAGAGTTTTCTGAGTGTGTCTATTCAGGACGCAATTCTCTTGATCCTCTCAACTTCAGCTGTTCTGGCTTCCCTATTTTTAAAAAAGCATTGGTTACATTGTAGATGGACTCTGTCCACTTGTGGCAGCTTTAATATATTTGATCGGTGACATCCATTTATTCAGCATTAAATATCTTTAACCTTTAAATATGCCTTCATTTCTAACATTTCATGAGATTTAAGCATTTCATTTTTTATATTCTGTTCTCCTCTGGATCCTCCAGTTACCATATTTATTGTAGGATCCAGAATTGGACAAAGTATGGCCTCTGGAATTACTTCTGGATCAGAATTATCCTGATTCCCTCTTTAGACTTGTGTTGACACTGACCTGGAAGGTTCAAAACAACCTCCCCCCAACCCCAACCCCCTTGCATTCAACCCTTCATAACCAGAAAACTTTGTGACTTTTGGCTTCTCGGTGGCTCATTTCATACCTGTGAAATTAGTACAGCTGTTAGCCTTTCGCCACTTAAGGAAATGTCGTAAAGATGAAAATGATTGATAGAGGAGAAAAGTGATTTTAAGACGCTCCCGGACATCGAGCTTCGGCTGGTCTGCAGCCTCTTCTTAATTAACCTGGCGATGCCTGGCTCATGTTTGGGTTCAGTGGGCCTCTCCAGTCACCTACACGGAAGGACCACAGGCTTTTGAAGCAGTTGATCTTTTCTCTCAAAAACTCCACTTCTGCTAACCTTTTTGTGACCTTGGCTGTTGGAAGCCCTTCCTTAAAATATTAGAGAACCTTCTTGTCATGAAACATGTTTTAAGGCAAGATGACGTTAGGAAAACAGCCTGAGCAGAAAGGCTTTTCATTTGTTTTATAATTTGCTGTGCTGCATCCCTCATGTGCTTCTGTTTTTTATTTTAGCATCTTCTAAGTGAACAGCACAGAAACTTTGCACAAAGTACTCAGTATCAAGTTGTTGATGATATCATATCCAAGTTGGTGTATGACTTTGTAGAATACAGAAGCAATATATCCAAAAGGTAATTTTTTAATTTAGATACTTTAATTTTAAAAAGGGAAGAAAATTACATAGATTTAGATTTAGAATTTTTGTACATACCAGACTTTCGAAGAATTCCAGGTTTCTGGTCTCTATTATAGGCTTTAGAAATGCACATTTTGCTAAGATATATTTTCAGGGAGTAACATTTCTTAAACACTATACATAGTGTGAGGGGTATAGAACTCTGAAGTTTCAGGGGTTTTTTGGTTTGCTTTTTTTTCCTGGCTAGACTAACCTATAGAATTTTCTGGTTGGTTCCTTGAAAAGATGCTTTTTCAGACTAGACCTGTTATTTCATGACAATTGTGAGCTCCTGGATAGTAGCTCCCTCTACCACTGCAGGTCACCACCTTCTCTGGGGAGTTGTCTAGCTCCCTGAGAGGTTAAGGGATTGCTACAGCTCACACTGCCAGTTTGTGTCAGAGGTAGGACTGGAACGCAGGCCTTGCTGACTTCCAAGCTAGTTCATTGTTTTCTTTCTCCATTCAAGTACAGAATCTTCAGCCTAAGATGACAACAAAAATCCATACACAGAATAAAATAGATTTAATGGCACCTATTTAAAAATTAAAACAAAAAAAGTTAGGGCATTTATTTAGGGAGATAATGGCAAACCAGCTGGGAATGGAATTCCTAGATTTCCCTTAATGCAGTCTTTCCGCTACTTGGTTTTTATAAGATAGTTCCAAAGATATTTTCCTCGTTTCAATTGTATCTAATCTGCTCAGTAACTAGTCTAATGTTTTTTCTTTTCTTTTTTTCCCTTGTTTAAAGAATAAAATGCAGTATTGGCTCTTTTGTCCCTGTCACTGGAAATACTTGTAAAAGGAATGAACCTGAAAAACAAGGGGAATTGCACTGTGTTTCCTTGAATGACTCTCGGGGAAATACTACCAAACAGGTAACGAAACAGGATTTCCAATATCAAGAAAGCAAGGATCCTTCAACAGAAGGTTGCCTTCAGTTCAGAGCCCACAGATTTATTTGCTTCATGTAGTCCATGTCCTTACAACTCAACAAGCAAACTCGGAGAACAGTTGGACTGTGGAAAATCTTATATAATAAATCCAGTGGAAAGGGACATGAAGCTGAATTTGGCACAGCTACCTCTGAATAAAGATAGGCAGGGATATACTCCTGAAGTTGTTTCTGACCATAAAGGAACTATGAATGAGAAAGACTTAGAAGAACTAAAAACAGAATGCTGCCCATATATCCTAGAGACATTTATGCACATTTCTAATTTTGACAAAACAGACAAAAATGTGTCTCAGCTGAAACGAAAGTCAGATAGTATGATTTTCCCAGATACCCGGCAGAAGAAAAAAGGCACTAGTTCCCCACATGGTACTGGTTCTAGTTGTAGAGTCATTAGCAATTTACCAGAACAACCTGCTGGTCAAGCCAAGATAATGTTCCATAGTCATCCTGGTGAAGAACCCAAAGCATCGGATATATTGAAAGTACAGACAGTTTACCTTCAGGGAAGCTGCATCGAAAAGTAAAAATAGTATTAGGAAGAAACAAAAAAAGAAGTCAGAAGAAGGTTGAATTACATTTAAAGAATAAAACAGAATTTCCTGCAGCAAAAGAAGAAGACAGTGTGTGTAGTTCACCAATACAGTCTTTAGTGGAATTATTTCAGACCAGTGAAGACAGTTCTGAGTTTCTGGGTTTTACAAGCTATTCTGAAAACCACAATTCACATGACACATTAGAGGTTTGGGAGGAAGAAAATGAGAATAGTTTGTTGTCCTTGTTTTTCTCTTCTTCTTCGACCTCCACATTTACTGGGTTTTAGAAGAGTTTTTTGTTTTTGTTTTTAATTTGTATTTTTCACAAATGGCGAGGATTGTATCCCTGAAAATATTTTTATATGTATGTAAAAATTCTTGTTTTATTATTTTGTGTCATCTGTACATTTTAATAACAGTGTAAATATTAAGAATAAAGATGATTATTAGTATTTTCTTAAGAATTAAGTACTTTTATGTAAGTAAAGGCAGCTGAAGTTAAGGTGTCTGCTACCTCGCATATTGTGTACATAATTTCTAAATAAAACTGTTTCTGAATGAGCAGTTAAATAGAACTTGCACTGCAAGAAAAATGACTTGCACTGAAGGAGGCAATTTTGAGTAACTATGGAATTCATCTAAAAACTGAGTGTCTCAAATTTGGTGTTACAATTAAATCTGTTTAAATATCAGATCTGGGACAATATGCATACCACTGAAAACTGTTATCATGGTAAAAGGAGCATGTTTACAAATTATAGTGTGCAGATGAGTGAGTGCTGCCTCAAGAGCCATGTTTGGTGCCCCTCGAGCAATGTTCTAAGGTGTGTCACGTTGATTTGTCCTTTGATTTTCTCGAAGAACTGAGTATGTGCCAGTACAATAAAACAAAAGAAAAGGCTCCTTAGTGGATCTGATTTTTTGATTCTTCGGAGTGCTTGTGCAAGTTGGCAAGCTTTTCATCTCTTTCAACAACCTTAGCAGAGGGGGGTGGTTGGGAGGAATTATGTGTGAAGATAGTGTTCAGATCTAGTAGAGCCCAGATGCCTCACAAACATCCCAGTAAAGTTCTGAAAATGTACGGAAGGGACAACGAGGGAGCGGGAGGAATAAGCATTTGTATGCCTACTATGCACCAGGCATGTTAAAGAAAACCAAAAAGATTCGTCTCCAAACTGCTCCCGTCTGTTTCAGGATTGTACAAAAACCAGCCACCATTCTGCAGAAATGTGGAGCAGAGACCAGCTAGGGTAGATGGAAGGTGAAGCAAGGAATAACCTGATTCCAAAGCAGGAAAACAAGCACACAGAGAGAGGCAGCCCAGCCCCAGCACAGGCAGACACAATGGCGGGAAACGGGGCCAGACTAGCTTCCAGACTCCAGGGTCTGAACCTGAATCAGGCAAATATACTAGGAACAGAGGTTCACAGAGTTAAAATTAGGGGATGGAGTAAAATCCGTTATGCTTGAAGCAATCTCAAAACAGTGATGATTTCCAGCAAGACCTTAATAAAAATAGACCAGATAAAAAGCAGGGAAACTGTTATGCTTAAAGTCACCAATTAATGAGGTAATGTCCACTGACCTGTATAACATCTAAATACTTAAAGGGAAACCTTATCGGATTGCAGGGGGAAAACAGACTAACGGTGATTTAATGTGCTTTGAGATTTGGACAAATTTAACAAATTTTTTTAAAAAGTTAAGCAAACTTGAGAAAAATTTGAGATGATAGGAAAAGTATAGAGGTCAAGCATGAGTTAAAAGAAAAGAGGAGGGGCAGCTAGATGATGCAGTGGGTAGAGCTCTGGCCTTGGAGTCAGGAGGACCCGAGTTCAAATCAGGCCTCAGACACTTGACACTAGCTGTGTGACCCTGGCCAAGTCAATCCCAATTGCTTCACCAAAAAGAAGAGAGGAGTGGGCACTCCCAACCAGTCCCTTTAGGGAAGTGTGAAGTCCATAGGTGTAGCAAATACTCATGTTTTTAGGCTTCTCTAATGAATTGATCAGTTTTGTTATCTTTTTCATTTTGTCTTTCCAAAAATGTTACGTGGGATGGTGCTCAGAAGGAGAAAAAGGGATACTGAGGAAAGCTATGACAATGTAAAAATGAAACAAAAAGTATAAACTATAAAGTATTTGGGACTTACCTACCAAAACTCAATGGAAGCTATAGGAATGCAACTACAAAACATTTTTAGTGGGAAAGGGAGTCTAGAATTGCCAACTCTCAAACTGTATAGTACTAAACAATTATCAGAATGATTTGATGCTGGCTTTTTAAAAGGAAGTCTATCAGTACAAGTCAGGTGATAAACCCAAAGACCCCAGTCACCAGGGCTAGGACTTCTGACCCAAAAAACAATACTGAAAAAAAAAAGTCAACAGAAATTAGGTACTAACACCTTGCAACTTGCAACAAGGAAGTTCTATGGATAGGGAAAAAGTTCATGACCAGACAGTGGATAGAAAGGATCACAGTAGGTAAAATGGACAGTCTGAAAGGTTTTGCACTAGACCAGCATCGTTAGAGTTAGGTCATTGAGTCAAACATTTGTTATTATGCTATGCAGTTAGCTCTGTATTAAGCACCAGGGTAAAAGAAGGCCCTGCCCTCAAGGAGCTCACAATCTAATGGGTGAAGACAACCCATAAAAATACTGAGGAGAGTAAGGACAATGAAGATGGGGTGGGGACTGCCAAAGTATAAGTTTGAGGGTTGATGCAATGGTCTTGCAGGAGCTGAGTTTCTGGAGACCATGATGTTCGGAACAGCAGCCAGGAGGGAAAGGAAGGAAAGGAGGTAACAAAAAAAAAAAAATCTTTGCAAGTTGCTCTGGTAAATGTCTCACTTCCAAGATATAAAAAGGATTGATTCAGATTTATAAATGGGTCTTCCCTAATAAATGGTTGAAATGTATGGACAGTTTTCAGGGGAAGTCCTGGAAACAATCCTTTGAAAAAGGACTCTAAATCACTAATAATTAGATAATTGAAAATTAAATCTGATGTTCTACCTCATACACATATCGCAGAGTGGCTAAACAAATTATATGAATGTAATAGCATATTGTTGCTTCATAAAAAAAAATGACCAAATGGATGGTTTCAGAGAAACCTAGGAAGACTTGTATAAATTGGTGCAAAATGAGGTAATCAGAACCAGGAGAATAATCTATACAATAACATCATAAAGAAAAAAACATTAAAGCACTTGGGGACTCTGCCCAATGAAATGATTATGATTCTAGAAGGCTGATAATAAAGCTACCTTTGACACTTTACAGAGAAGCAATGGACATAAGTTATAAGATGTGAATTTTTAGACACTGCCAATGTGGGTTTTTAAAATTTTTTGCTCATCTGTGTATGTGTTGCAAGGGCTCTATCTACCTTTTGCGATTGGGGTGGAAGGGGTAGGGGGTTAACAAAGTAGGGAGGAGAGAAAGAAGGGGGAGAGAGAGAAGAGAAACAGAAGGAAGGGGTGAAAGAGCATCAAGGCATTTATTTTTTTTTTAAAGAGAACTGAAGGGAGCCCATAAAAAAGCACAGACAAGTAGACAACTTTGAGAACTACAGGTTGAATTTACTATATAATTAGAAAGAAAAGCAAGCACCTATCAAGGTCTGCTGTTTCATTATTCCAGGCTACTATGTGTATGGATGTGCCCATTTTATTTGGTGTTTAAATTGAAAATAAAAATTTTAAAAATCAGTAATAGGTATGGATATCAATTGGTTTAGCAGGGATTGGGGGACTCCTCAAATTTTACTAAAGATCTACATTTATTACAATCACCTAGTAATACTAGGATGAACCTTCTTTGTTTATCATATCAAAAATGTCTTGGGCAGGAGTTATGTAATACATAATTTATTTTTTAAATTTATTTTGGAAATTTTGCCTCTTGCAAATAGTAAATAGACACTCTGGAAATAATTTCTTTTGACCCTTTCTCAAAGTTAATTGAGGTCAGGTAGATCTGCCTCAATGTTTTTCCTTCTTGGCATGGAGCAGTATATTTGGAGGAAAAATTGTGTTACACTAGAAAAGTTGTAGAGTTATTTTTGTTTTGTTTGAATACATAAGTAAAGATTGTCTTTTACCTGAAACTTGATAATGTAATTGTCATGGGGAGAAGGGAGAGAGCCATTTGCAGATAAAAGTAAAGAAGCGGTCAAAATAGTTCCTTTGAATAGTGTACACAAATGAGAGATGACTGAAAGTAACTGGGTTAATTTTATGTTTAACTGAACAAAAACGAGTTGCCTCTTATGTTTTAGGCACTCGGGTATACAAATGTAAACGTGATTCCTCTGGCCCACATTGCCTGAAGTTCAGGTGTGTTGCATTTCACCTCTCCAGCAGGTTTATCCAACACCTGTAGACGTGTGGGAGAAGAGCTCCCATATTATCTTTGCCATTGGCTGAATCCTGCACTCAAGCCTCCCCAATGTTAAGAGATCCAAGCACTCCAATGCCATTTAACTACTTAGATCTGCA
This sequence comes from Phascolarctos cinereus, assembly GCF_003287225.1. NCBI lineage: Eukaryota > Metazoa > Chordata > Mammalia > Diprotodontia > Phascolarctidae > Phascolarctos > Phascolarctos cinereus. The sequence continues at coordinate 51,955,205 of NW_027555514.1, read as the reverse complement.
TTTACAAAGGAATATTGACTTCCACCGTATGATTAAAAACAAGCATTCAAAAATTCTCTGCCCGACTCTAAGGAGCATAATCCTCGATCTACACCACTTAGGTTTCTGGGGAAGGGAAGGGATTAGTTTGGTTCAATTCCTACATTAATCACAATAAGTTCCAAGTCCAACCCTTTCCAGCCCTGCCCTAGCATCCCTGGATCCTGTATTCTCAGAGCTTCCCTGCTGGGCAAGGCAGCAAAATTGGCCCTGGAATCCTAGATCCCACAATCCCTGAGGCTTAAGCTCTCAGTTCAAGGATACTCTGCACCTAGAACTCAAAAGGGAAAATGAAACCAGATTAAGAGCCCAAGCCCACTTCTTGGGCACCATGGTCTAAGGGGA